>NC_056726.1:372752340-372842340 GCF_019279795.1 Protopterus annectens | reverse complement strand
CATGCTGACATGGTCTGGCAGTACGGCATAGGGAGGGGTAAAGCTATATGTTGCTAATGCGTTGTTTCCAGTAGACATCGGTTTAAGTCCCTGGTACTTATTTATTTACTACATAACTTTGAAGAAGTCATTTAAGCAGAATTTGAGGTTTGGTCCTGAAAACTGGGAACTTGCACTTTGTTCAAATTATAAAAGCTGTTAGAGCAAATAACAGTTCTAGGCTGCGCCAAGAGTATATCACAAGCTTTCGACACCAAAACTGTTTCCAGAACCCTTTTTATAGTAAGCCCAGTGAACAAATGATTTCTTTGGAAGAAATATCATACTGAATAATTTTTGATTTTCTGACAAAATTCACTCATGTTAATGCTTATCTGTCATTGCTTGTTTAGCAACTGTATCCCTGGAAAATAGTTCCAGAGCTTAATTTGCAAAAACTGTCTGCAAGACTATAGCTCAACAGATGGTAACAGTTCATAGGTCCATAGGTGTTTACTAGGCTAACGAACACAAGGGCCTTTTTAAACCTAGCCATGCATCCCAAATCTCTGACAAGTTCTGGTACTCTTGATTAGTATAAGCATGGGTCTGGGAGATGAATCATTTACAGATTACCTTTTTCCATTAGAGACATAGGTGCCATGGGATCCCATCTTGATGGTAGAAGCAGACAGTAGTATTTCACAAAGGATTCTGCTGGTTCTGACAGTCTGTTTTGCCAATATCAAACAAAAGTCATTCTTCTGAAAATACTACACAGATAGACATATTCCACGATAATATACCTTCATAAAATTCTGTTGGGTGTAAGTGTAGTCTTTATCAAAGAAGAATTGAATGAAGTGACTTTCCAGTAACCAATAAATATATTTGCTTTATCAAGGGCAGAAAAAAAACTAAGTCTGGATGGGATGCCAGTCTACTGAAGGCTGGACTTGCGCGCATGCACACACACACACACACACACACACACACACACACACACACACACACACACACACACACACTTACAGACTTAAATAGAATAAGAAAAGTACTTCACTTCATGTGGAGAGGAAGACGGTGTCATAGAAAAGATATTCTCTGTGATACATATCTATCCCTCCAACATATTCTATTTATGTTGCGAAAGTAATCGAAATCCCTTGAGCAGGTATTCACACTGTCATTTGATTTGTGAATCTTTAACAGGTCTGACAGGATAGGGTCTGTTGAGACTCTATACACAAGACAGAGGTTGCCTTTTAATAGGCTGTATGATACCGAGTACAGGGACAAAGCTTTGATATGATCTGCATATTTTTTATGATTTGGGCCATTGGTTTCTTTTCATGAGGAAGCATTGTGGTTGCAACATTTATGACAAGCACCTGTCCAGTGATTGGTTTAATGAGTGCTATTTGCAGTACAGTGATTACAGGCATGGACTTGGCTGCCATACCTTTGTATATAAGCTGTGTTCGCAAAAAGACCTTTACAAAAGTGGATATGTGGTGATGAAAGGGCAGTTCAGTGTTGATATAGGTTCCCAGATCTCTGACTATGCTATCAACTTTCAGGAGTGTGATGCTAATGTAGCAAATTATTAAATAAACTCATTTTTAATAATAAAAAATATTTTGAGTAGTAATTTTCTTGCACTTTCAATGTGTCATGTGTGAGCCTGAAACACTTTATTAGAACAGTATTTTGCAGCAGATTTCAAAATGATAACCTAGTTTATGTTAAATACGTGGGAAGCTTTAAGGCCTATAGTCTACTGCTGACATACTAGGAACAGTAATAGGAATGTTCCCTTCAGCAGTCTCTCAGGATGTGTTTAATTCGGACAAACATTTCACGGATCCGCTACTGCTTTTGGAAATGTCTCTCTTAACACCTTCTCAGATTTCTCTAGCATTATTCAATACACTTCTTGACTGGAGGGTTTATGGAGAGTAACTAAGCATGCAGTCCAGAAGACCATTAAGGAGCCTAACCCAAACTCACAATTCCCCAGAAGCACTGTCTGGTTAAGTGACTTGCTCAAGGTCACATAGTAGGCAAATAAAGGTGGAAAGACTGAAACCCTGAACCTTGGCACAGAAGGCAGCATATTAAAAAGTCAGAGCTTTAGTCCTCTGCAATAACTCAGCTCTTCATATCACTGTACTCTTTGGGACATTCATTTTGAACAATTGTCTTTGTTTTCTTAGCAATTTACCATCTTTGTTATGAACAGCAAATGATCTCAGCTGCTCAAACGTCTAAACAGCTATTTCTTCTGACTGTTTTTCTGTGGATTTTTTCTGCACCCCCACTCTACTCCATCTTTCAAATACAATAGGTATCTTGTTCTCAGTCATAACAGAGTCCTTGTCTACACTGATTTGCTTTCAGTCTCACTTGTACTGTAACCATATTTTCAGGCTCATATAAAGACATAAGGGTAGGTTAAATGTAACACGCCTTACCACAACTGTCTTCCTGGTTTCTAAATACAAACACAGACAGCTACCATGTTTAAGGAAGATTTAAAAAACATTGACCAAAGAAAATATGCCATGTTCAGACCAGTCATGATGCCTCTCGATTGTCCCTGATTTTGGCTTTAGCTCTGTCCCTTCTAAAACTGATGAAGTCTGGAGAAACAGTGGTTAGACTTAATAAATAATGGCATAATTTTGAGTTAAAGACTTCTTTTACTTTATAAAATGTGTATTAATTCAAATTCTCTTACTTTGTCTGTGTCTGGAATTAATAGTACTAATATTTTAGAAGTGTCCCTGATGTACTGAGAGCTATGCATGAGACCAATATTCTTAAAGAGACACCCTTGAAAACATGTTAACAATAAATATTTCAAATTAAAGTCATTATTGGTTACATTTAGAAACAAGATATTTAATGAAAAAATAAATTTATCTTTTGCATGTAATAATATCTGATGATTATCTAGATGTAAATGTGTATTTGCAAGGCCATATAACATGAAAGATCTTAAATTTGTTTTGATTAGAATCATGACTGTGTCTAAACTATTGAGCAACAGGGCTGGTGTCAGAATGGTTCTGTATCCATCCTTCCACAACCCCTTTTTCTCATTTTTATGCATGGGGTCAGGGTGTCACTTCAACAGTGACAATTATCTAGAGCCAAGGTTTACACCGCCAGGTGATTAGCCTTGCCACACTAGTCCTTCTATACCACACACTCGCATGCACACTCACACCTATGGTCAATTTAGAGTGTCCAGTCCACCTACAGCATGTCTTTGAAATGTGAGAAGAAACTGGTGCACCTGAAAGAAACCCATGCAAACACAGAGAGGGCATGAAGACTCCACACAGAAGGTACTCCAGCTGAGAATCAAATCAAAGAACCTCTTGCTGTGAGGAGACAATGCAACTGTGTCACCCCATGAATGGTTCTCTATAGCCCTAATATACTCAACAATTCTGAGCCTATCCTGCCTAGGGGTTTGTCCAATATAACATTTAACACATGAACACCTTAGGGTATATACTGTACCTACCCGATAATAGTTCCTAATGCCTAGAGGGTAAACCCTATGTCCATTGACAGCATATCGAATGTCGTCATCTCAGTACAGACAGTCTGAGCACCCCATGCACTCTGCATTTTTAAGGTCAGTGGTCTGCTGGGGAGCAATCCTAAATGATCCAACTGGTCTATTAGGGAAGGAGAGTTACACAAGGATATTTTAGGAGAAGTCTTCAGAAACTATTCTAATTTTATGTCACTAAGCAAGATATGCCAGAAGTGGGTTATTATTACAGGCCTTAAAACTGTGTTTGAGCAGTTATTTTTGAGTTTCATTTCTAACAGGTATGGCATCAGTTTTACTTACAAACAGCATAGCACATGCATTGGTTTGTTATTACAAACCAGGAGTGAATTGATTGTTTATACTTTATATAAAAACCCCACTTTAGGGAATAGCTTTCTTGTGATTAGCAGCACCTGCCCACACCACCTTATCTCGTTCCTCTCACATTGTATATTTCTGAGGGCACAGAAGGTTTGTAATGATTATGCTGATTTTCAGCAAGTGTCAGCAAACATCACACATCATTGACTATCCAGGGGTTATAATGTAGAGTACTTACTGAATGATCTACAGAGTTATCAGTAAGGGGCACAGTAGAATTATGGGGCCATTCACAGGCTTTACAATAAGAGGAAGAAATTGCTATCTAAGAGTAAGAGGGAGTGAGCCCTAAACTGGAAACACTTCCTCATCAGCTTAAACAAGCAAGTAAGACTTCTTGTGAAGTCCTCCAAAGCAAACTATGAATCCAGATTAGGTTTCTCAACTAAAGACAACCATAAGACATTATTCAGTTACATCCCTAACCTAAAAGGAAAGGTCCAGATTTGTACCAAACTGGTAGTTAATGACACCACATATACTGAGCCTGTGGACATAGCTAACCTGTTGGCCGACAGGTTCTGTGAAAACTTCACTCACCTGTCCCCGCCACATGTACCTCATGACATCCCTACCACCGGTCCCCTACCTTGTATCTCTAAACAGCAGGTCATTAACACCCTCTCTACGCCTGGAACACAGCATCTATGAGACCTGATAATATCCCAGGCTGCATCCTACAAGGGCTCCAACAAGAATTAGTAACACCACTGGGTACTCTTTTCAGTCATAGTCTAAGCACTGGCTTTGTCTGAGCAGAATAGAAAACGGCCACCATTATTCCCTTGCACAAAGATGGTGCTTCCACTGACCCTGGGAACTATAGACCTATTAGCCTGACTAGCCTTAAGTGCAAGGCCATGGAATGAATCATAATGGACCTTATCAACAAAGATATAGGTAATCTCCAAACACTTACTCAGTTTGGATTTGTCAAAGGGAGATCATGCCTGTTAAAACTGGTGGACTTCAAGACAGTCACCAAGGCCCTGGACAAGGCCTACCTATACATAGCCAAGGTGTTTGACACTATCCCCCACTCAGGCATCATTGACAAACTCACCCAGCTAGGTATCAACCCATATATGATTAGATAGGTCACTAACTGGTTCACTGATAGAATCCATATAGTCAAAATAGGGGAAATTCATCACCAACAGCAGAATTGTAACCAGTGGTTTCCCACGGTGATCAGTCCTGGGACTTCTCCTGTTTAGAATCTATTTCTCCAAAGTACAAGCAAAAACTAAAGGTCTTGGCTGACAAAGTTTGCTGATGACTGCAAACTGGGAATGGTCACAGAATCTCCCAATGATGTCAACATCCTACAAGAGGGTCTTACACAAACAAATGATTGGTGCCAAAGTCATAACCTTAAACTCAATGCAAAAAATGTATTATCATCTCTTTCACTAAGGATAATGTTCCTGCTAACTACCACATCAATAGCAACACCTTAAGTATGTACTCAGTGGTGAGAGACCTGGGCACACAGGTTGACAGCAACCTTACCTTTGACCACCATGTCTCCACAGTGGTAAGAAGGGCATTCTGTATTGCTCATCTCATACGTAAGGGCATTGCCACCAGAAAAAAAGAAGTTATAACCTCCCTGTACTCTTCCCTCATCAGGCCAGTAACTGAGTACAATGCCCCTTTTGGTATGTACCTTTCCAAGCAACTGCAGCAATTGGGGAGACCATAAAGGTTCCTCACAAGGAAAATTCTACGTCTTCACCATCTGTCCCGTGTGGATTATCTGAAATCACTGTTACTTTTTTTCTGTTGGCTGCACTTGAGGATAAGTCATACAGAGATAATATGAGGTTTACAACTGCACAAGAACAAATTAAAGAGAAGGATAGCAAAGATTTTATGAGAAAATGTAGATTAACTGATTTTTTTATTGCTGATATTAAAATGGATTACATGGAGTTAATATTCCTAATCTGAGATTGAGAAAGAAGTTGAAACCTATATTGATTAAACTGCAAACATATAAGCTAAAATCAGAAATTCTTTCTTTTTTTGTGAGGAAGGGAATGATCTTAAAGAGTAGTGTCACAAGGGCTTACATGGATAATGACCTTTCATTACAAACAGACTAACAGAAATGCTTTTCTTACTTCTATAAGTCTCTGCTAAGAAATGAAACTTCACTTCCAGTTATTGTGTCCTGCATTACATCCAGTCCTCTATCCATTTGAATTAAAAACCTCCACAGCTCCTCAAAAAAACAAAGAATGAATTGTCAAAAAGAAAAGAATGGAAGGAGAAAATATCAAGGGAACAATCAACCAGTCCAGAAATGTAGGAAATCGAGCTATGAGCAGAGCACCTTAGTAGAGACAATTCCTGAAAGCCCTTTTCTGTTTTCAAAAATAAAAGGATTGGATAAAATAAAGGAATACTGAGTGAGGACAATATTTAAAGAAAGATAGATATTTGTATGGAAAAGGTTGTATAATATAATCATGCATTATGAATGACACTTTAAGACCACTAAAATCACTAAGTATCAGAGGACAAATCAGTATTTGATTAATATAAATGTAACAATATAAGTATTTTAGCTCAAATTTTACTTAAAAATATGGTTATGTATGTGTGTGTGTGTGTGTGTGTGTGTGTGTGTGTGTGTGTGTGTGTGTGTGTGTGTGTGTGTATTTATATATATATATATATATATATATATATATATATATATATATATATATATATATATATGGGTCTCCTTGACTTCATTGACACGCCGAAACATCGACGCTAAGAAGACCGACATGAGAAGACCGACGAGACAGATGATCGACAATGTGAAATCCCGACAGCCGAAACACCGACATGGGCAACGTGTGAGCGTGAGCGGACAGGTAAGTGTGTGCTAGTGTGGGATTTAGCGTTAGGGAGCGGACAGGTAAGTGTGTGCTAGTGAGGGATTTAGCGTTAGGGAGCGGACAGGTAAGTGTGTGCTAGTGAGGGATTTAGCATTAGGGAGCGGACAGGTAAGTGTGCGATAGTGAGGGATTTAGTGTTAGGGAGCAGACAGGTAAGTGTGAGATAGTGTAGGATTTAGGGTTAGGGTGCGGGAAAGGTGAGTGTGTGGTAGTGACGGACTTTAGGTGTAGTGGCGGGTTAAGTGAGTTAGGGTTAGGGTGCAGGTAGGGTAAGTGTGCGATAGTGATGAAATGTAGGTTTAGTGGCGGGTTAAGTGAGTTAGGGTTAGGGTGCGGGTAGGGTAAGTGTGCGGTAGTGTCGGACCTTAGGGTTAGGGTTTGGGTTAGGGTTAGTGCATGTATAATTGTGTGTTATGTGTAGTTTACGTTTTGTGTGTCGGTGTTTTGGGTCTCGGTGTTATGGTGTTCGGTTTTGTGAGTTGTCGGTTTTGTGCGTTTTTGGTGTTTTGGTGTCGTTGTTTTGAGTGTCGGGTTTGTGGCGTGTCGGTGTTGTGATAGGGATATATATATATATATATATATATATATATATATATATATATATATATATGGGTCTACTTCAGAGTATCAAAAACCCACTTACACGAAACACATATGATCGAGACGACAACAATGAAACTGCAGTTCATCGATTCCTCACATCACCGATTGGGCCTCTTCTTTCTAATGAATTGGTGTGTGGTCTGATTAGAATGACATGTGTATTAATTACAGTCTGCTTTCTCAGGTGCCAATGCCTACAACAATTTTGGTTTCTTGGATATGCTTCTGAAGTAATATCATGAAGTAGCAAGTGTATTAGCTAAAAGGATCCTGCATAAATGCAGGAAATCATACAGTATGTGTTTAGATTATCTGCCCAGAAAGGTTATTTTGATTTTAAAATAATCTTTGGTGGATCCATTAATGGTTATTTTTAATAACATTCTATATACTTATGTTGCTCCAAGAGACTGGAAGTTGGTAACTCTTACTCCATTACTGAAAGGAGGTACATAAGACCTAGCACAAAATTATGGACCCATCAGTTTTACTAGTAAACTAAATGACTGTTTCAAATACTGTGTTATTTAGATTTTAAAGACTATCAGATACTGTACTCTGTTTCTGAATATGCACCAACAGGATTCCCTATCCAGTGGCGTAACCCTTACAAGTACAATTAAATTTTATGAACCTATGAGCATGGCAGTAGATTCAGGTTTATCTGCTGTGGCAATTTTTTGGCTCTATCTAAAGCATTTGACCCCTATCACATACGGGTATTGTAAACAGTTTTCAAAACTGTGGTGCCAGTATAGCGTACCGGGGTTGCAAAGTGGCACAGTGAAAGGAAGCACAGGATAACTGTGCTGGGACAGTCATCACCCATTTTACCAATTCCATCTGGTTTACTTCAGGTTTCAGTACTAGCCCCAATATTATTTAATATTTTTTCATCTTCTCATAGAGTCTCTAATGTTGAGTCTCCCAAGTAAAATATGACTATAAAACTACTGTGTTAAAAATTTCTGACAAAGAGTATTTAAATATTAATCAATACCTAAGTGTAATTACTACTTGGGCCACAAAGGGCAGGACTCATTTTTGGTCATGATGTGTAACATCATGTATTTTGGCAGATGATAATGAAAGGAACAGTGATCTTGGCAGGATGTTTCCTTTCTGAAGTGGTTAGTTTGAAAGAACGACAGGGATTACTATTAATACTAATTTAAATTGCGCTGATTATATAGCCGTCGAGCATACTACAGCTTTGAACTGGTTTAATTTATAAGACAAGAACATCTAGAGATCACATGATACTGTGCAATGTGTTCAAGTTACTAATTCAACCTATCACAGCATATAACAATACATTCTGCCTATATAGTTGCGAGGACATTACTATGCTAGAATTAGTACAGCAAAAATTTACATGGAGAATTCCAGCTGTACAGCATCTGGATTATTATGAAATGTTGAGACAATTTTTTAACAACTCATCAGGGTCAAGATCTACTGCATTGTTTTGTTTTTCATACTTTTATGATTAAATTATAAGTAGAAATTTACATGATAATGGGTTTACAAAATTCTCTTTTCATAATTCTATTAATAGAATATTGGCAATGGACATGTTTCCTACTCAGAGTGTGGTTACCCTCTGGAATTGTTTACCTATTGAAATAATGTCCCATGAAATCCTGCAGCAGTTTATGAATCTTCTGCATGTACTGGCTAATAAATGCAAACGTAATGGGATGTAGAGAAAGTCTGCATTCCAAGCTGGCTGACCATCCTGAATGCAGGCACGTCAAATCTATGAATCCATGAATTAACTTTGGGATAAATTCTTATGAGAGTTCAGCCAATTATCATAGGAAAAGAAACAAATGCTGAAAAAATACTCTGCCATGAGGGGGGATAACCACATCCAGAAATGTACTTTGCTGACTTCGATACATGGCTGGGCTGTTGTTGGCAGGATATTGACTAGTGAGAATTTATCAAAGTCTGGGATGGTAATTCATAGAAAGAAATGCACTGACACTGTATAGTTATTGAGTGAAATCACCAATTCATAATTCTGCTATTATCTGTCAAATGAAAGCAATGAAAAGCTAGAACAGCAGAATGATGAGTTATTATGGGGCTGACAGAGTGTATTATGGAAAGAAAAAAGCGGAAAAACACAATCATACTAGTATAACACTTCTCACTATGTCATGTTTCAGTAAAAGAAATAGCAATAACCATTAAGAATTACGCAAGCGCAAGGGATATCAGGCTAGGATAAAAAATGTATTTAAGTTAATGATCATAGGTCCTTTTAACAGATTCATGAACTAGTATAATTGCATATAACCCTTACGTGGCTGCATATCAACCAATCTTAGTAAATGTTTTTGGGGCACATGCATAAATACTGATTTGATAATTAAGGTACAATGATTTAGTCATTGTTGGTATATTTATACTGAGTATCTTATTAAAGAAATGATTAGAATTTTTGACAGTCTGAGTAAATCATAGTTATATGTTGTACACTAGACACGGGTTCATTATGGTAAGAAAGAAACACTTATATTTTTCAAATTCCCATACACTGTGGACTGGGAAACCCATTTAGCAGAAGGTTAATTCATTTATTTTCCATGTGTCTAAAATAAACACAAGGAATAGTGAAGAATTTGCCACAATTGACAATGGTTCTTCAGTTATTTGAATGTGAGTAATAAAAATATCCACCATTGCTGGCCTGGAGAATTTTTTTTTAGGGAAGGGCTTAAAGATTATTGTGTTACACTCCGGAGGTTACCACTCCATTGTCATTGCAATAGTAAACAGGTTTGTAGTTAAGTACTAGGCTAGCTACCGTTTCTGGCTATTTTAAGCCTAGCCAATTTCCATTAAAAGAAAAGAATCAAACTCTGTACCTTGTGTCTGAGGTAAACTCCTTAACCATTATGCCAGCCCCCACTTCCCCTGTAAAACCAAGGTGCATAGGTAAATACTAGGTAAGCTGCCCTTGTGAGCCATTTTAAATCTAGCCAATTTCCCTTTCAAGGGTGAGACTCAAGCCCTTGTGTCTGCGAGGTAAACATCTTAACCATTATGCCAACCCCCTTTATATAAGATTAATTGTTAAGGTAAACAATGAAAGAGTCTTATTTTGGACTGACTTAATACTGGAAAAGGGTTATGGGATTCAATCATGGTCTTCAAGTCAAATGGCTAACTAGAAACTCAACTATAAATGGAGTATTGCAGAGCATAGAAACATACTATAGAGTGTTATAAAAAGTGAGTAATGCACGCAAAATGTTATGGCCTACCATCAAAACTGGTTAAACCTAATATACAAACTATCCCTGCAGATAATTTACTATCCTTGTCTAAAACTTTGCTCATGCCTTTTGGAGTAGCCGCACTTAATATGCAGCTAGAGTTCATAGGTTCTTAGGTTCCTAGGCTCATACTAAACTTATAGTTGAAGGGTCATCAAAAAGCTTAGCCAGGGCACTCTTTGATATTGAGAGTATATTACTTACCCCCCATAAGAAGATTACTTCCACATATACTAGGTATGAATTTATGGTGTCTCATCCAAAAATCAAGCCTAGTTCAGAGGAAGTTTGTTCCAAAGAAGTTTTTTTTCCAAAGGCAAGGAATAAACTGGGTTATAAATCTGTCACATCAAAATGTTCTGTTGTTGGTCTTAAACTGGAGGTTGAGGTCTTTATCATGATTGTTAAATACGCTGTTAGTTCTGCAAAGGTGGCGGAGGTTGAAAAGGGTATGGACTCATAATGCTTGAAAGGCTAAACAAAAATCACCCCTCAAAACTGTGAACAGAGTAGAGCAATAGATATTTTTAATCATTCAGCATAGCTTAGATTGTGTAGTCCAGGAATCTTCCTGACCAGAAACCTTTGGGATCTTTCAGATAGGTTAAGGTGCTTTGTGAAGTACTTGGCAAAAGGAGCAATGTATTCATGGATTGTTTTAATAATGAAAGAGTATAGGGGGCACAATATTCCATGAGACCTAGAGGAGATATGATTATAGATTAGCTGAATAATGTAGAATGACTTCTTAAAAGCAAATAGGACATAGTTATCAGAAGAAAGGTTGTTTGACTTTCTGATTGCTGTTTTCCATAGACAATCACTGCCAGTTCTGTTTCTAGGTGTTCAATGGCAATGTGGTGACTGTGATGTGTGTAGTATTTTCCCTTCTCCGATTGTATCTGTGTGTAGTTGAATTTCAGGGGTGTGGTGATGCAAAGGTGAGGGTGGGGTTTGCCACCATGCAAAAAACACATTTTAAAAATGTAGTGGGGGTGAGCTTCCAATGAGTTGAATTTGGCAAGTTAAGTCTTTGTTAAATTAACTGTTGGGGATTCACTGGTGAAGTGTTTTGAGAGAGGTGACATTACTGAGGAAAGAGGGAAGTGTGTTTCCCAAAGGTAACTGTACTGCATTTTTGGCATTTAAGGTGAAAGACAAATTAGGTGATGGTCTTGTCCAGGTCCTGATAGAGTATTTGAGCATCTGAGGGGCATTTGACAATTACACCCAGCCTGTAGTCATTAGCAAACTTAGACATAATCCCTTGACATCTATTTTTACTCTGAGAAGTAAAAGCAGGGGGACTCAGCACACAGCCGTGTGGAACCCACTGATGACACTCTTCTGACTAGTGAAGGTGCTCCATACCTTAGCACTGTAGATTCAGTTTTATGTTAAGCTGGGAGAGTTTATTGATGATGTGATGTCCCCACTCTGGGCCAGTAATCAAGGACCCAGAATCCTCACCACTGGCACTGGAGAGGGACGTTCACTTGTACCAAAAATAGATACACCCACTATTTTCAGATGCAGCTCTTTGCATTAAGCACAATTTCCCTTAAGAACACACAGGGAACACACTCAGTCTGGGGTCTGGGTTTCATTCCAGGTCCCCAGTAAGACTCCCCATTGGCACAGCTTGAGGATTGAGACCTCAGCTGAGCGTCCAAGCCACATTATTCACCACTCTCTCTCTCTTTGACACCAATGCTTTGTGTCCCTGCTCCAAGTACACACACACACACACACACACACACACACACACACACACACACACACCTGGGAAAGGCTTGCACAAATTTACTAGTTATGCCCCCTTCTGGCAAGACTATAAGGTAGTTACACTGCCACCAGACACCCCAAAGCCAGCTACTGTAAGGCTCTTGCAAGGGTACCCAATTATACAGAGTTAATTAATATTAATACAAATGGTGATGTTGACCAAACAGCCAGGCTTTCATGAGTGGCCACAGCATCACCAATAGATATAAGTACTCTCAAAGGTTAAAATATTTTCTAAAGGACCAGCCACAATGAACATTTAAATATATTTAATAATAAATAATAAAAGAACATGAAAATACTAAATATTCTATTTACAATAAACACCAGAGTTTCAGTTACAGGAAATATTAAAAATAACAATGGTGGACAGGTTCACACGGTTACAGAAAATACAATACTTAACTAATCTCACTATATTTTCCTAACTGATCTAAAGAATTATTATTCCCTGGTTACTTACTAGAGCAAGGCAAGATGAAGTAGGTGAGAGATCCTTCTTTGTCTGGTTACAAAACAGGGTGCTCTTAGACTTCAGTCTCACCTAGTATTAAACATTATTTTTAGTGTTAGATTAATGAATAACATCACATACATCTGGTCATCTGACTTCTGCTTCCCATGCTTTCCCCCTTGGCTAGAAGCTGTCAGGATTTATCACATAGGTGTCAATAATACTCATACAGAGAGCCTTGCTCAGATCTGCTGCAGCTACAGGAAGTCATAAAACAATTTCAAACCTCCATCCTTCCAGAGTGGCAATTAGTTTACCCCAATGACAATTCAGAAAGCTTCCTAGTACAGACGTTTTGTCTCTGGCTGCATTGAAAACTGCAAGATGCAATCTTTATGGCCTAAATTAAGTAAATTTAATTTCTTACTATTTTCCAAAGTCAGGTGGTTCTCTTCCAGTATCCTCTGTTACGATATATACATTTCAACAATTACAATAATACATGTACATTTCTTCCTCTGTTCAGCAGGACACACTATTGATACATTTTAACACAAGCAACATTACAAATACATTTTCAGCACGAGCATCAGTACAAATCAGTTTGATATTAAAATTTACTGAATTCCAGTTAGCTGTGCTGGCATATGTTACACGTCCACTGCCCTACTTCTCCTGGGATAGCTGGCAAAACCTCATATTGTCACAGATGATACATGCACGTTATGTAATGCAGACTGTCAAGGCCTCATCCAGGGCTTTGGTGACCATTTTGAAGATACTGACTAGGTTTAGTAAGCACAAAGTGCCTTTTACAACTCCAAATTGGTTTGGGTCCAGGATATGCAGAAAACATATTTTATAGTTTGCCATCTCAATAGTCATATTCTCCATAACTTTATCTATAAACATAGATAATGCATGAGGCTAATATGTCTCTATAGCATTTGAGATCTGTCATTGCACCTCTTTTTGTAATAGACCTACTATATCTGTTCTTCACACATCATGGACACAAACTGAAGAGGTTTATGTAAGTGATTCATGACATAACTGGAGATATTATCAGGTCCCACAGAACTATCTTTGTTTTTGTTTTGTTTTTTTATAGTAAAGATATAATCAAATCCATGGTGAGTTTTAGAAAGGATGGGATGATTGATAGTGCTGAGGCATCTGCCTCGGTTGGGGGGGGGGGGCAGAATATTAACCATAACTCTGGGATCAGAGTGAGGGACTCTGTAAGAGACAAGTCTGGTACAATAATGGGCATCATTTCTGAGTTGCCTAACATAGCTAACTAAAGGCCTTATAGTTATTTTCACAGTTGGTAGTATCCCTGAGTTCATACCTGGTCTTGAACTCTGTGACAGACTGGCTCAGGGTTTTACTTATTAGTTTTATGTCCTTCTTATATTGGAAGAGTAGAGCTCTATTACAGACAGTTTGAAGTTTCTTCTTTTGGTTGTTAATCTTGTTTATGTGGGAGTTCCACCATACAGGCTTATCTCTGTATTTACCAGTATTCCTATCGTGAATGGGAAAAAATTCTTGAAGCATCTGTCCCTAAGAGAATAGAATTTAGAGGAGTATGTAATAGCAACAGGGATTGGATTATTTGGAGAACACATAATTTTCTTCAAGAAATTTTGTAAATAGAAGGAGGTTTGTTTTGGAGTAGTCAGAAAATACTGTGGATTTTTTTTGGGGGGAGGTTCAAATTATGTTCTAAGCGAGAAGCATACTGCTGAATTGTTGGATTGTACTAAAGAGATAGTGACACTGGAAACATTACAGTAGCACAGGACAGGAAGAAGTTGGTAAAGACAAGATTAAGGAGATCATCACCCCTGGTAAGGAGGGGAACAGTTTGAGCAATGAGTTAGCAATGATGAAACAGAGGAATCTGTATCTGTTGCTAAATGCATAGGCAGGCCATTTTAAACTGGAAGTAGTTAAAGTCACTTGTATGTACATTTGAGTTAATGGAGAGCTTTTTAATCTAACTTAGATAATCATTATGCTTAGAGAGTGAAATAGAAGGAAGCCTGAAGTTGGCAATGATATTGTACACAGTTTTATTGAAAGTTAACTGGACCTTTACAAGTTCCAGTATGGCATCAAACACTTACTGATGACCTGCCATGAAATAACAGGTTCCCTAACAAATAGGTATACATCCCCACACCCCCTTGTGTATGTGGACACTTGGTATGCATTGAACCCTGTAAGGGAGTTGGTGCTATCTTTGCAATGGAACCATGTTTCTTTAACTACACAAATATGAAATGTCTTCAAGTTGGAAGGTGCCAAGCTCAGATAATTTGGTGTTCAGCCTTCCAGCATTCAGCAGACCTTCCTTGATATTGTCCAAGTTAGAATTTGCTAAGTGAGTATGTCCTTGAGCTGAAGCATGTCTTAAAAGTGCACTATAGTAACAGCAAAGACTTTAACCAGCAAGTGAAAGCAACAAGACAAAAGTTATAGCCTATCCCAGGCAAAGCAGGAGGGCCATTAACTGCCTCATCCCGGGCAGAGACATAGCAGATCTCCATGGGATCACACAGTTTAATCAGCTAATTGTTAAAACCAGTAAACCAATTATTTTATCTTTGAATTAAGATAGTAGAATACTGCTCAGCAGCAATGACTTTCTTTCCCTGAAGACATGGGAGAAAAACTCAACAGTATGTCTCTGCACCTCTGTTGGGATGAAGCACTTTGGGTCATTCACTCCTATGTGGGCAACCAAAAGATCAAACTCATATTTAGAGCACTGAAATAATCCTATGGGCCCTTGTAACACCCCTAATCATAGCACCAGAGAAATAACTTACTGTAACACTGCTTTTTTCCAGATTGGTGTGTGCAGTGTTGGTGTGCCTAACTGTGGAATCACCAGTGGAATCACCAGTAACAAAGACCTTGTGGCTCTCTGCAGGCATGTGGGACCTTATGGAAGCAGGCTTGTATTTTTCATGACTTACGATAGCAGTATGCAAGACTGAGGTGTGGACAGATATGTTTAGGCTCTTGCATGACTGAGGCTTCTTATGTGAGAGCCTGGGACGCTTAGGCAAATATTTAATTACCACCTCAGCATATGATGATGAGGTGCTATGCTGCAGTTTACTGGCACTGGATGTTGTCGAGAGACATGCCTTCAAACTAAGTATTTATATGTCTTGTATATAGAATCAATGTAGTCTAGAAGTAAAGAGCTGGCAGTAAGTATAAGACAGCTTCTACAATGCCTCAAGACTTCTACTGGCTAACAGACTGGCAAAATGTAAATCCATGATGATAGGAGCAGTACTGTTTTTAATGGAGGTTTTATTTGAGAAATTAAGCAAGGGCTGCCAAAAATGAGAAACAGTAGT
Source organism: Protopterus annectens (assembly GCF_019279795.1). Classification (NCBI taxonomy): domain Eukaryota; kingdom Metazoa; phylum Chordata; order Ceratodontiformes; family Protopteridae; genus Protopterus; species Protopterus annectens. The sequence goes on along the minus strand of NC_056726.1, from coordinate 372,826,006 downwards.
GGTTCATCTATTGGTTACTACCTTGCTGCTACAAATGCTGGTTGTACTACAGCTATGCACAACTAGGAATCTCTGTTCCTCTGTTCCTTCTCTCCCCAGGAGCAAAACCAACAGCAATAATTCAAAGCTGTTTCTTGAGAAGCAGATTGCAGGCTGCTAAGTGATCACTAATCTTGTCACATATTACTGAGGGCTCCGTAGGCTTGTTGTAGTCTTCTCTTGGTAGATGTACTGTGCTGCAGGAGCAGCAGCTCAGAGGAGAGTGCCAGGATGTGCTGTGCACCAAAATGTAAACTGAAGAGGTTCCTGATGAAACAGCAGCTAGACCAATCAAGGAAAGTAGAACACACCCCATCCAATCAGAGACAGCTAGGAATCAATGTCTTAATATTCCTTCTCTCACCAGGAGCAAAACAGTTCCTCTAATCCAAAACTTGTTGTAAGGATCTTCAGTGAGAGGTTTATAAGTTCAATGGTGATTAGCAGCCTTGTCTCAAATGTTGCACATTTTAAAAATAAACAGAAAAGGGGCACCTAGTGAATAAGAAAATATAAAAGGAAGAGAAATAAAAGTTTTATTACTCAAAGGGAGTGCTTTCCTAATATGATCTTGTAGTGATCACATGTAGGAATACATGAGATAAGATTTGGAGGAGCTTCTAAATGGGTGGGCAACTCAAGAGCACAGGGACTTTAGTGAGCAGTGTGATAAAACTAAATAGCTCTTCTGGGCAGCTCACCCAGATTAAATATTGCCTTATCTGCTTACTTTAAATAAAATTATTATCTTCTCAGATCCTTTCAGATTTTAGATAGAGTTATTCCCTTTGCAGTTAAAGAATACAACACAAATGACCAGCATTGTGGCACAGAGGGATAAAGTCCTAACTATGAACCTGGAAACCTTCGTTCAGTTAATGGCTTGGGCATCTGAGCTGCTAGCAGGAGGGATAGGCATGCCCATCCTGGGGGGCATTCAAATAGGTGTTCCCTGCAGGGGGATGGTCAATAGATGGAAATAACCCTCAGATGTAACAGGGTGAATGCAGGGGAGGGGCATACCAAGTAGTAGGTCATAAATTAAAAAAAAAAAAAAACTGCTGGAAGCAGTCAATGGCACGTCGACCCCCCCCCCCAATGTCCTAAGGTTCTAGACTGCCTCAGCATTGGAACAGAGATTGTTCAGTGACAGTAGTGATGTTTGATAGAGCCAGGAAAGAAGAAGCACTGAGGTAATCAGAAAGAATGAAGCAGAAGGGAACAAAACTAGTTCAATACAAATGTTTGATTATTGGCCCTAACCGAGAACTTTTTTAAAAATCCTAGGAAATAAAGAGCAAGTTTAAAGTAACAAAGACCGATTTTAAGTAAAACAGATAGCAAACTGCATTAAAACAACTACAAAAGACAAGAAACACTGTACATATGTAAACTATAAACCAAGAAATCCAAACACCACAAAGCAGTTTTGCCTGGTAGCTGACACACTTTTAACAATGTCTTGCTCTGTTTCCTTATAAACAAAACAAAACAATGCTACTTTTCAACTTCTCCCAAAATTCAGGTAGAGTAAATTCCTTTTGGTCAAAGAATGCCATACAAATGTTTGCTAACTGGCCCCCAGTTATGAATATTTTTAATATTCTGTGAGAAAACAGATTGCAAGTAAAACAAACTGCAATAAAACCAGAGCATAAGAAAAGAAGCAATGTCAGGTATGTATGTGTTAAATAAAAATGCTACTTCTCAGTCCCTCCCATAATACAGATAGAGTTAATCCATTTATAGTTAAAGAATAGAACACACATGTTTGTTAAATGGTCCTAACCAAGAACTTTTAATTTTATAAAATGTCAAGATAAAAACAAATTTAAAGGAACAGTCCCACCGATTTTTTTTTGTTTTGAATACATTTTGAGTCTTGCTTTCTGAGAATTGCTCAGCTTTGGCTGTTGGGGGGGGGGGGTTGGGGGAGAGGTATTTACAGGCAGTTTCATGGTTTTAGTCAAATTCTATCTCAAATTGCAGTTGTACTCTGAACAGCTGTCACTGAGTAATTCATTAGTTTCACCTGTGCTTTTTATCCTCAAAGAAAAGTTGCCTTTCAGGACCTGTATTAACTTGCTGGAAAGAGTATGAGCAATGCAAAGCTAAAAATGTTAGTTAACAGAGTTTTCTGTTCATTTCATTTCATATTTTATTTTAAGCGGATTTCTGAATCTTAGCCAAGTGCTATGATGTTGTTTATGGCTGACACTTGCTCTGCAGAAAGAATCAGAATGATGCAAGTTTCAAACAGTAGTAGAAGCAGTCTTCTTGTTTTTCATGTTTTGTTTTCTGCTCTCTGAATACTAGCCAAGTATAATGGTTTTCTGACCTGCTGTAAAAAAAAATATGTGTGACACAAGCAATAGATTCATTTTAAAGAATGAAGTCCAAAATTTACTGTCATGGTGGGAGCTGTATAGTACGGCAACCTGTGATAGTTTTATATACTAATTCTGAGATTGCTTTACTACGGAGTAAGCGGAATACATCAATACACTGCTAAGATTTAGTATGAATTCACTAAACTGTACTCTTTTGACTATACTGCTTGCAATTACTCTGTGCAGAATAAATAAAGAGCTGCACAATTAATATAAACCTTTTGACAAGTTCATAAAAAGTGAACCCTAAGGCTTGCCTTACCACCCCCACCACAAACACACATAAAACTGCAATGACCTTATTGTTTCCTAGTGATCGGGGACTGAAAGCTTTGACAGGAACTGAATATTGTTAATTGTGTTCACCAGAGGGAATGAAAACATGGCTGCATAAAGTAAATTGAAACCAGAAGTAGGGTTGATGATGACATAGTAAGTGGGTGGTGACAACTCGGAGGTATCAGGACAAGTTTCTTTTGGTCAGAATTTTAGACCCTGGGAAAACAACACATTTAAAGTAAAATAAATTGCAACAATACAATAGCAAAATACACAAGACAATTGGCAACTATAAAACAAGAAATCTAAAATGATCACAAAGCAACTTTACCTGTTTGCTCAGACAGATTAAACATAGTTCATTTTACCTATTCATAGGTAATAGTAGGCAATCAGACTGTTACATACTTAGCCAATCGCCATTCAGTGACTAAAGGTAAGAACCAAACCCTCTATCATTTGTCTGTGAGACAAACACCTTAACCAGTATGCCAACCTTCAACTACCCAAAGTGCGAATCAAACCTTGAACGTAGTTACTGTTAGATAAAGCCCTTAGCCATCATACCAACCCCAACCTGAAATTTTCTATTTGTATCAAGATTGTATCACCCCAGATATGACTCAAACTCAAAATCCCTGACTTAGGAGGCCAGTGCCTTATCCATTAGGCCACTGGGGCCTGTAAGATTATATCAACCCCGATGGGACTCAAACCCAAAATCCCTGGTTTAGTTGACCAATGCTTCATCCATTAAGCTACTGAAGTCTATTCAACATATAATGGGATGATTGTTTTGAAAATAAGCCTTTTAATTGCCTTGGTAAGAATTTTCTTTCAATGATATTTAGAAGACCAGTTTAAGCAGTTAAAAGGTAACAGATATGGTGCAAGCTCCCATGGCTCCATATCATTTTCATCAATGAAATTTGGTTAAATGATGCATGGTTTGGCTGAAACATCGTTTAGATGAAACTTCATTAGATGAAAATCACTTGGTTGACATTATCAATCACATTTTAATATATTCTGTCACATATCTGCAGCAGCAGAACATATAATACATAAAGAATTTTAAATATTTTTCAGAGGGCTGCACCTCCACTGCACACCCATATCCATGCTGACTATAAATATTAACTCCAAGGTCACAAATATATTAGAGGAACCTGAGTGTACATTTTGCCGATCAACTTTAATTTTGTCCACACAACCACATATTGTCTCATTTTATATATAATCATCAGACATGTGAAGGAAGAACCTCTACACGGGAAGAGAAGCAGGATTTGTTTCGAAGAAAAAATATTATTTAAAATTGCTATCAATCAAATGATTTTCAAGTAAATGACATTTCAGCAATTTGCATTTGACTATGTGTCACACCAATAAATATCATTCATGTCAACATTAGGGAGTCAACATTTCACAGCAGGTTGTCATTCTCATTGTTATGTTCTTCCATTCACAAATAAAAATATTTGAATTAAATGTCGCTGAACTACTGTATGCCATGGGTATGATTCTGTGCATCTTTGGAGTTTGTATATAAATTTCACTGTCTGTTCTGCTATACTGGCTTATTAAGACTCCAGAAGACATCAGACATAGCTCAATACAAGTATTAGTGAATAAATGAAAAAAAACTTTGACCAGTTCCTATGGAGCTAGCTTAGATGAAATAATGGCTGAAAAACTGGTCAGTGCAGGTCATAGTAAACCAGTTCACTTAGATGAAAAGATGGTGGCCAGTGTTGTGCGAAATTAGGCAGTACTGGATCCGTCATTCTAATAGTCTTTTTAACTGAAAGAGCAGAAGCTATGTAAGGAAAGTATATTTTTTGCTAATAGCAAAATGTTTGCAGCAGGGCTGATACATAAGAAGGTACAAAAAATATAAGAAAAGACTTGTCAAGACTGCAGGAATGCTCTCTAACTTGGTAGAGATTCAGTCCATCAAAAATAACGCCTCTGAGATGCAGAAATCCAGGAAATAAGTTTATAATTAAAGGGAAGCAAAATCAGTAACCTAGAAGTAGCCATATTAAGTGACCTTGAAATAAAAAAAGCACTATGCTTCAGTAAATAATATTACCCGAACAGGAAAGTGCATAGAAAGCAACCACAGCAAAAGAAAACCAGAATTTACTGTCCCCTCTGTATAGTCAGTTAGTAGTCTGTTCATTTCTGGAGACCTCAGCTTTCTAAGAATGTAGACAGGACAGACGATGAAAGAAGAGTAGTTGTAAAGTGATATACCACAGACAAAGGAAGTTATATAATTGGAGAATAGAGGGTTCAGAATGTATAGCCCTGGTGAAAAAGAAACAGATGGGGATATGAAAAAGATCTTTTCAAGTACTTCAGGTAAATTCTCACAATCCTAGTAAGTATTATTATTCAAAAAACAGTGTATGAGGACAAGAGAACACAAGGTACATGTGAACAAGATGCTGGAGCTAGAGATACAAGGGTGAAGGTTCATGGGAGATAAAATGACTTGTTCAAAAGAGGGGCAGATGACTGCCACAACATTCTTGAAGAGGCTTAAAAAAACTGATGGAATTCAGAAATGCATGGGCCACACATAGGATAGCTGTCTTTCTTTTATTTTGTTAACTGGTTAAATACATTAACATAACTATGTCTTTTCAGGGATAACCCAGGAACCAGTGTGTGGTGAAAAGGATGGTTCAGCCACACAAGAGATATATTAAGACTGAGGGAATCAAACCCAGCACAACAGAGTGAAGCCCATTAGTAGCATATAGCTTTAATCCTCTAAGAAACTGCCAAAGAGCTTAACATCATGTTAAGAGCAGTGACAAAATAAACTGTTGTGAAATAATATATGCATTTTATCCATAAAGCGGGAAAACTGGTAGATTAGGTAGACCGAACCATTCTTACTTGCCTTAAAATCAGTGTGTGTGTGTGTGCGTGTGTGTGCGTGTGTGTGTGTGTGTGTGTGTGTGTGTGTGTGTGTGTGTGTGTGTGTGTGTGTGTGTGTATGTGTGCGTGTGTCAGGGGTTCATGTCTACATGCCCACATCTCTGTATGTGTGATCCTGCATACTTTGTAATTTAAGATATCATTTTAGTAAAATATTAATTCCTTATTGTGCAAGAATGACTATATATGCAGTGTGGAAACTAACAAACATACTCTTAATCCTCTCTCAACCTTTTAAATCTCACCAGATGTAACCATGCCAAATTTCAAATGATCAGTAAGCAGGTTTGTGAACTAAATGCAATGCATCCCTGTCTGAAGAAAAAGTAATGTGGCCCACATGCAGGCACTGTGAGACTAAGTCCTCAGTGGGCCTGAAGGCACAAGGCTGTTAATAGTCTGAACTCAAGAGAAGCGAGAGGGTTAACTTGTTTACTATGAGCATGGATTTTTACATTGACAGTCAACTTATGAAAGTGGTGTATAAGATACTCCAGGAAATGTGACTGCAGTTCAGCTGTTTTTATTTTTAGTGGAATACACGTTTGAGAGTTCCTGTGCTAATATCCTTCTATTTTACTGTCACTCTGTTTACTAATTTACTTCTGTTACTTACTGCAATGCTTCAAAAGATATATCATAAACACCATGTTACCCACTATAATTAAACCAGTCTTCAAAGCACATTGTTATCATTTTAGGTGTAACAGACCTGGACAGACAATGCAAGCTAAATTTAAAATATTTCCATTTTAACTGATCTTTTTGGACGAACAGATCAGCATGAATTTAATTTATAAATTCATGTTGTCATCCTAAAAATCAATACACTATAGCATTCTCTGAAGAAAAAATGTAAACAGCTTGTTGATAATCTATAAGGTCTCTCTGAGTGTTGCAGTTAAAAGCTACTCTGAAACACCATGAGTAATTCCAATCAAAGTATTGCAAGTTTGACAACAAAAAGTGTCTCTTCCATTTAAAAAAAATATTCCAAAGTTCAAGACTGATGTAAAGAGCCACGTAAGTAGACATGACGAAAGGTAACAGAAGGAAAGGGTTTGTTCAGTTTATATTACATAACTAAAATGCAAAACTGCTGCAAGTTAGCATATAAAGCATATTACTTTTCTTCTTCCCTTGTGTGAATGTGTAGCAATCAGCTATCAAATACCTCACTGGCATCATTTTTAATTTTTCCCGTCTTTTGGGTTTCTAATACCATGAAGGGAATGGATCCCATTGCTAAGTCAAAGTACGATTATAGTTCATGAAATTAGTATTGTTTCAGTCTTTGATGTCAGACAAAAGTGCTCTTCGGAGCACCCACAATGTGCCCAGTAATGACTTATTCTGAAATTCGTACGGAGTTGCATGGATTGGTAAGATATCTAAATACGATTGTAGATTCTTTTTTTATAAGACCCGTTGCTCCTACTACTACTATTGGAACTGTCTGGGTATCTTTCTTCCACATTGCTCTCTTTTCTGCCTGCAGATCCTGATATTTTATGACTTTTTGTCTCTCTGTACACAAGACACTGTAGTCACTGGGTGTGGCGATTTCAATGATCAATGGTACTCTTGTCTTCTTTTCTTAAACCACTATATCCAGTTTTCTAGCATCTATCTTTTGAACTGTTGTTAATTGGTGATCCCATGTGATATAAACTTCATCATTTTCTATGATGCTTTGTGGTTCATGTTTCCAGTGTTTTTCAGCCACTTCTTCAGTACCATAAGTTTACTCAATCCCAAGTGCAACAGTCTCGCCACATTATTATGCCTTTCAGTATACAGTCCTTCTGCCATTAATGTGTCGCAACTAGCAACAAGGTGTGTGACTGTTTCCAATTTGGTTTTACAAAACCTACATTTGTCTGTTTCTCCCACATGGTGTTTAATGGACTTTGTAAACCAGTGCTTACATAGCCCACTGTCTTGGGCTGCCAATATCAGCCTTTCATTTCTTGGTTTGAATTCACCTCTCCTTAACCATTCCTGCATTTGTTCTTGATCAACACGAGGGTCTTCCAGATGTTTTCTATACCTGCAACTACATTTATGTTTTTTCCACATCTCTTGTCTTCTCATCTGGTCCTTCCCCTTATATTCTTTCTTTTGTTTTTTGGTACATTCAGTTGCTGCCTGGTTTTTATCTACTTCTGGTTTGATTTCCATTCCTGCTTGATGTCGATATGCTTCTGCTAAATTAAGCAGAGAAGTCATCTTAGATTTATTCTCTTCATGTTTCAAAACTTTCACTACATTTGGATCTCGTGCGGTCATTAGATATGTGTGGAGTCCCACAATTGCAGATCTATACATGTAATCAATTTCAAGGAGGAACCTCCCTCTTTCGGAATGGGGAATATATAATCATGGTATGCACTGATTTTTATAAATGATTTGGTGAGGATGAAGCATCCTTTTTGTTTTAATATCTAATCTATCCAACACTTTTTTGGCTCAGTCAATCACTCCAAAACTGTACATTAGGACAGGAAGAGCAAATTGATTTATAGCTTGGATCTTGCTCCTAGATGTCAATGCTGTTCTCAGGATTAATGTAAGTCTTCTAAAGTATTCCTTAATGAGTTTTATTCACATTTGTTCATGTTTTATTGCTGATCCTTCATCACTTCCCAAGTATTTATACATTCTCTCTTGCTCAAGTTCTTTTATATCACATTCTTGTCCCAAACTGATGTTTTCCTGGTGCTGCAGTTTTCCTTTTTTAAAGGTTGCTTTTGCACATTTATCAAGACCAAATGACATTTTAATATCATCTGAAAAAGTTTTGACAACCTGCAGCTGTGCTTTCAGTTCCTCATCTGATGAGCTATACAGTTTTAAATCATCAACAAAAAGAAGATGAAAAGTCATTAGACTTTGTTGTTTTCTGGGAGCCAAATTGCAGACATGGCCTAAGTTGTTAAGTAAACAACTCAATGGATTAATAGCAAGGCAGAATAGCAATGGTGACAGAGAGTCACCCTGGAATATCCCCCTCTGAATTTTTATCCCTGGGATAATAATCTGTTCTTTATCATGGCTTAATTGCAAAGTGCTGAAAACCACACAACGGTCAGCAAGGAATGTTCCAAAAAGTTTTATTAGAAGAAACACATAGGATACAAAAATATATCCTGCTCCAAACCGGTTTCGGTTCCCCTTCTTCAGTGGAGCATAAAAAAAATGAAAAAGCCAACAAATGCACCTGATACTATTTATAGTATCAGTTAAACCATTCATCCAATGAAAATGCAACATGATATTTTAAACAGGACCAACATGCCAAATTACAATATTATAGTCTGTATGGACCCAAAAAAATACATACATTCAAAAAGAGAAAATATGCCTAGGTAAAAAGCTAAGCATTGTGTTATAGGATGTCAATCTTACATTTATATGCTTGTACCAAAATATATATATGTCAAAAAAGGAGAAAAATGTATATTGAATAATCAACAAAATCAGTATAGATGGGCTACAAGTGGTCGTTAGTACCCGGCGGGAATAATACACCCAAATGTACAATCCAATATTTTTCTTTTTCTGTCAAAATGTTTTCCCAACCATGTTGGTGACTTCTATCACCAACAATCCGATCAATAATAGTAAACTTGAATTTTGCCGTGGGATGTTTAATTGTATGTTGGTAAAGGGCATTGGTAATTATCTTGTTTCGAATGTTGCTCCTATGTTCCCCAATTCTAATTCTAATTGTAATTTGGCATGTTGGTCCTGTTTAAAATATCATGTTGCATTTTCATTGGATGAATGGTTTAACTGATACTATAAATAGTATCAGGTGCATTTGTTGGCTTTTTCATTTTTTTTATGCTCCACTGAAGAAGGGGAACCGAAACCGGTTTGGAGCAGGATATATTTTTGTATCCTATGTGTTTCTTCTAATAAAACTTTTTGGAACATTCCTTGCTGGCCGTTGTGTGGTTTTCAGTAGTTTGGTTGGCCGTGCATTGCTCCACGTGAGAGGTTTGGCGTGCTTGTACTTAATTGCAAAGTGGTCTGCCATTGTTTCATGGTTACTATAATGTAGTCAATCAGTGTAGGGTGTATCTTATATATTTTTAAGCACTCTTTTATCCATGAATGTGGGATACTATCAAGTGCTTTTTTTTTTTTTTTTTTTGTCAATTCATGCCATACTTAGATTCTTCCCCTTTTTACAATTCTCCACTATAACTTTATGTAACAACAAATGATCCTTTGTTCCATATGACCTTTTATTGCCCTTTTGTTCTACTGCCATAATTGAGTTTTCTTCTAAATGACTATAAACTCTCTCAGCATCAATTCCCATGTATAGTTTATATGTTGTCGGAATGCAAGTTATTGGTTTATAACTTTTAGGGTAGCTTGCAGGTTCACTTTTAAGTAAGAGCGTTGTTTTGCCTGTTGTTAGCCAGTGTGGTGTCTGTTTGGGGTGTGCATATAAATAGTTCTTACGTATGGCTAATTCCTCGTGTAAAGATGTTAATACCTTTAACCAAAAGTTAGGTACTCTATCTGGGCCTGGGGTTTTCCAGTTAGAGGCTTTTCTTAACTTTGTTTCAATCTCATATCCTGTACCGTTAAACTTATTATTATTTCTTTTGTTTCTTCTATCCATTTAGCATCTTTGTTATGTTCCACAGGATTTTCATGGATACTTCTCCAAAATGTACCAAAAAACACACCAGCCAGTAAAAAAGAAATAAAGAACCACTCACTGAAGTAAAAGAACAAGAGTTTTACTGAATAAATAAAAACACTCAGTAATAAATACAGACGTTAGTGCTTTCGTAAGGCACATAGACCAAACTTCATCAGACAATTCAATGATATAACAGTTCAGCTTTTATAATACACCCACCCCTTCAATTAATTAATCAAATACAACCAATTTAATTGTTAATGAACCTATATACTTAATCAAAAAAATTACATAAATATACTAAATAGTAAATATACATGACAATATTAAATACACACTTTATTCACCTGCCAACATAACAATAATGCAATTAATGAAAAAAACATTTCATCTATCTAGTACTCTGAGCTTTAATTCCTCTTTTTTTGGCGGTCTTTCAGTTCCTTTTACCTTATTTGCCAATTCTCTATAAAACTTTTTTTGGATCATTAATAAATTACTTATTTTGTACTTTTCCCTTATATTTATCTTTTTATCATCTAAGTTTTTCCACCTGTGCAGAATTTTTTAGTTTGTTATTTGTGATAGTGCATGATAGTGTCTGGTCTGTTCTAATACTGTGCATTACTTTAATCACATCTATCTTTCTTAGTATTTTTGTTGAGCTATTCCATCTTCTATAATCTTCTAACAGTGACACTTCTTGTCTTAATCACTTTATAATTTTCTCTCTTCGATACTTCCATGATGGTATTTGATTTCTCCCCTTCCTTTCCCTCACTACTCTGTGTTCTTGTGGTAGAACTTTATCAGTTATTAATTTAGCTGCACAGTAATATATCTTGTTTACTTCTGTTATATCACATGGATCTCTATAGACAGCCCTAATTACTGCATTAATTTGCTTTATCAGACTTCTTTATTTTGGGGTTTTATTGCCCTTTTGCAGGCTATTTCTCTCATTGATCTTAATATATCTATTCATGTCCATTAAATCAAGCAACTCTTCCCTTAGCTCATTTTCTTCCAAACTGAGGTCACATCCCTTGTTTTCCGTTTCCCGCAGGCATTCTATAGAAAGTTCTATAACATCTTCCTGTGGCACAGTCTCTTCAATTTCATCCTGTGTCATTTGTTGCTCAGTCATATTGGAACTCACTGGCCTATCACTCCTCAACATTGACTGCATCAGAGTTTTCACAGTTTCCTGTTCCTTTCCTTGCTGTCTAGCTTCAAGTGAATGTTTATACTGGTTTCCTGTGGACGGCTCCAAAATATTTTGATATGGCACCTGACCAATTGCTTCCTATTCCACTGGTTTCCCCTTAATTTGGATATCCATTGCTCTATCCTGTTGTGGTGCTTTCTGCATTCAGTTTTCTACATTGAATCATTCTCTTTTCAGCTGCTCCATACCTCAATTTCTATTTCTTTGACTTTTCCATTACTAATCTCCTTTTCTACCTTTCCTCTTAGTCTTCTTATTTTTTGTATTGTAAAGTTTTCCATGTCTGGATTCCTTTGCCTGTATTTCTCTTCAAATATCTTTGGTTCTGCTCTTTTTATATTGGTTAGTTTTGCTTTCTCCTTTGCATAAATATTACACCATATTAAATCTCTTTTCCTTTCCCATGTCCATATTTCTTCTTCACATGTCTCCTGATCTTCTTGCTTTTCCTTATTCTGCTGTGATGTAGTCTGTGTTAGACCTACATTAAATCATTCACTTCACAGGCACTCCATAACTTCAACTTCTGTTTTTTTAACTTCTGCTTTACTAATCCTCTTTTCCACATTACATCTTTGTGATATTATTTTTTTTTTTATTGTGAAATTTTCCATATCTGGATACCTTTGCCTATATTTCTCTTTGAATATCTTTGAGACTGCCTTCTCTATATTAGTTAACTTGGCTTTCTCCTATGCATAGATTTTGCACCATATCAATATCATATTTCTCTTTCTTTCCCATGTCCATATTTCTTTTTTATATTTTTCAAATATCTCTAGGTTTTGTTTATATTTTTGCACTTCTTCAGATGCTTCTTTTTCCAAACTGATCAAAGTTTCTTGATCTATATACTGTTTTTTCAAAAATATGTTGTATTAATGAATGCAAATTTTTATTTGAAGCTTCCGACAGTTTTTCCTGCAGAAGTATTTTTTTTCCTTTAATTTCTCTCTTAATTATTTTGTATATCTTGTGTCTGGAAATTCTAGGCTTTTTACATAATAGTAACAATACATAACTTCTTTCTTATCCTCAATAGTCTACTCTATCATCTTTATGGCTCTTCTTTGCCAATCAATTTTTGTGATTTTTGTGGACTGCTACTTCTGTCTACAACAGGGGGCCATCCTCCCCCTGGGCCTGGCCTAACCCCATTGTAGGAATGTTCTTGTCTTTTGAAGATTCTACACTGTCATTTTTTCCAGTCCTGGCACCAATGCACCTACCAGGATTGGGCACTTTTTTATCCTGGGTGTTGTGCACCCAACTATCTTTTTTTGTTTTTGATTTACTTGATATATGCTATATAAATACAGTCTATATATCAGTGTTGCCTTGATGAGATTTTGTGAAAAACAGGGTCCACCTTGCGAAGGTACTCACCAAGACTTGAGGATGAATTCAATTTCAGCACTACTACTCTCCTTTGCTTGTTGACTTTTCATCTCTTCATTAGGACTGCTTGTGACTGCTTCTATGGCTCAGCTTGCAAATGGGGAGAAACAGCCAAGTAGAGTATTCTTCATTTTCTAGGAATCAAAGTGTTAATGGATAGATACAAATTATAGAAACCCAGGGAGTTTTGCATTGAACTGAAACTAGCTTGCGCTTCTTCTCATGGAAACCTATCCAGTATCAGCAATTAATGTGCTATGGTAAGGATCATGTCTTACCACCCGTATCACTGCTGACATTGCTATGTGAGGAATGATTGACCTTAACACTAGATGTCCAATGCATAATGTTGCCTTGGGTTATGACCAACACCTGCTGCGCCCAGATAAGTTTTATACTATGTAGCCGCAGAGGAGAGTTATATTCACTCTCTTCCCAGGATTTCACCCACCATGCTCTCAGCCCAAATGCCTTCCAGTGGTCTCTAAGCAACTCAAGTTTCACATCCCCAACCCCTCCCCCCACACACTATATTTCCCAGGAGGGGCTGATAATCTTATCACCTTTGTGATTGCACACTGCATCAGTTAACAAACTCTAGCCCTGCATTAAGAAAGTTGTTGTCTAACTGTCCTTTCTTAAAATATACCAACTTTAATATACTCATTTGGTAGCCAGTTGATGTTGGAAACAGTCATTCTTCATAAGGTGATGGACAGCAATTAATAATTTACCACTTTTATGTACACTCTTATACTCACAAGCTACTGAAGTTTGATACTGAGATTGTTATATAAAATATTAAAGCTGAGTAATGGACTTTAAAAATGAAATACACATGCAGGCACACATTTAACTAGACAGATAAGAACCACAATAAATGGCTTGAACCGATAGATGGTAATTAGAAAACCAGTACCTGTCAGTTATCTGGTCCTTGTACTATCACTACTTGAAGATTTCCTGTGAATTATTTCTCTAATATTTAAAAGTATTTAGACTTACACAGAATGAATTCTGAGTATGATCTGTCAGTCCAAAAAGTCCAATAGTCCAATGCACTTTCCAGAGGTAAGGAAATGACTAACATATCTACCAACAGTTGTACTTGGAACTTAGAAAAGTTTCAGTTTCTTTATTTTCTGGCTGATTTAGATTTCAAATCTAGGCATCCTGATTGTACCTCCATTCAGCCTTATAGGAAGCTGTAATCCATTTGTGACAATAGCTGTTTGAAGGAAGTGGTGGGGTTAGAAATGATAGAACTGTCTTATGTTTGTCTGTTCAAATTCAGTTCCAAATGTATAACACCTTTTACAAAAACAACTGCATGGTTATTATACAACTTTACAGCATTTACCCACTTTACATGTTGCTTGATTTACTGGAAACAACAACATTTTCAGACTTTGTACACCTTCTATACATTTTTTATTATTTAATTACATTTGCCTCAGTTAGCATACCTTCCTATACTCCTTTCCCCTTTCTAGTCCTCATGCAAGATCTCTTCACACAACACCAAGAAACAAAGCTTGGGGATGAAGTTGCATCTCAGATTCCGCTACTTATCTCCCAATTGTGCTAGACCATTGGCATTTGAATCACTGTCTTCGCACTGGTACTGGATTGTCACTTACTAGGTCTTGCTCTGTTTAGCTATTTAAGAGATTATCATCTGTAACTACTGTGAATTTTCTGACAACTCAGTAGGGTTAAAGTTTCTGAAGAGCTCAAACTATCTCCAGACATTCATTCTCCACTGCTGCATATGAGTATCTCCTTGCTGGATGTTACATCTAAGATATAACACTGCATGCTCTTCTCCCTCTGAAGAAACCTGGTAAATCAGCCATCAATCTGTGGTTTGAAGTATCTGCCCACATTATAAATAATTAGCTTTAACTAGAATTGAAAAGGGTGTTGGGGTTGCCCAAGGGTCTTGGAGTTTATGAAATTTCTGCTGACAAGCTGGTACACAGATAAAAATACCTACCCTGTTCTTTTGGATACAGTCTGCAAGAGGAGTAGCTATGCTGTTATACTATCCCACTGCTCCAAGGAATGCCCCTAGCTCCTTTTTTGGTAAATGTGGTATGCCATGCTTGTATATCTTCTACCTTGGCAGTCTCAAGCCAAAGCTTGCGATCACCCATTTGATGACCAAAATAAGACTCTTCTGTCATTCCTTCCTGACTTTTTTGTTTGCCTTAAGAGTTAACCCTGGCTTTTTCAATCTGCTCTGTGCTTCTCTAACATGATGAACATGCTCATACCAAGGATGACTTTAAATAATATTAGCTACATAAGCAAGAGCATAAACTCTAACTCCTGCCAGGATATAACTCACATGTCTCTGGAAAACTGCTAGGGCATTTTTTATTGCAAATGTCATCTTGATGAATTCATAAAATGAGCTGTGGTGATCTATCCCCTGCTGTGAGCATCAAGGGTACAAGCCAGTAACCTTTGGCTCATTAGTAATTGGATACTTAACCCCACCCACCTGCTTTAATATTTTGCCTGCCCTGATCTTGGGGTACACATATGACTCTGTGTGACCAATTTCCAGTACTCTTCACAGAACCTGGAGTTGCAATTTCTTTTCACACCAGAACTACTTGTGAGGCCGAGGGACCGTTGGAGTCTTAGATCATTCCAAGATCCAACATCTACAGAAGTTCCTCCAACATACTTTGTTTAGCTTGATCAGCAGCCATGTAACAAGCCTTCTTAATTGTTTGTTGAAGTACTTATGCCCAAATGACACTCTACCAGTAGGATATACCTTTTCATAGTACTAAACATGTCCCCAGACTTGTGCAGAAGTGCTTGGATTTTCTGAACCTGGCTAGAAGATTACTGCTGTAACAACTCTACCTCAGACACTGAAGTTTCAGACCAAGTCTGACTGAGCATATAAGGCTGTATGTTTTGGCTCCTCTCACCTTGTGGCCATAAAGTAATTCAAATTGCAAAAAACTTGTAGACTCATGAGGGATCACCCTGTACACAGAAAGGAGATGGAAAAGATATTTATCCCTCTCCCACTTTATTTATTTATTTATGTATTTATGTATTTACTATTTTGATTGAGTTTTAACCAGGTACGTGAATTGTTCTTCAGACCCTTTTCAATGGTCAGTCAGGCCAATCAAGTCAGTATAAGAAAATAATTTTTAGTTACAATCATATACTTCAGTTGCATTTTTAATTACCGTTGTAAATATTTCAATAATATTTTTTTAACTTTTCCTTCACTGTTTGTCAGTCTCCCATACAATTAACCAGTTTCTTTCCCCATTACCACAGTGGTTGTTAACTGAGAAGGATCATCTTTCATATAGCGCTCCAGGGTGGTTTGAACATTATTCCTTTAGCTCTAATTCCCTATATATGTACCCAACTAAGCAGCTGAAGGGGGAAGTGCAATGGGTTGTCCAGGCTGGCCCTCCTTATTCCCACAATGGATGTTGTCAGCAAGCAGCCCTATCCCCTCCCTTGAAGCATGTCAGTTGTTTCCCTGGAAATTGTTACCATGGAAATTGCACCCCAAGCACTCTTAACACCCTCTCTCTCTCTCCAGGCCACACCTCTTCACTCCTCTCCCCCAGCTTTGTTCCTCCAGTGCTGGGGCTGCTAAATGAATCCCGTTCACATGGCTCACAATCAGGGCTCCACTCTTCTGCACCACATAGCCAGACATTTCAATAAACATTTTAGCTACAGTTAACATATTTTTAGATACACATGAATAATTCACACTCTACTTTAAACTGATCTGAAAATGCTGTCAGCATAGCTTTAGCATTATATCTGAACCTCTCCACCACCTATTTCCTTGTGAGTGGTAGGGGAAGTTTTTAAAAATGTTACCACACAGCACTTCTACACATGGGTCCATAGGTCAACAGAGCATTTTTCACTGTTTCTGTACCAAAAGAGGACAAAACACTGCCTCAAGATACCTAACAGCATAATCTGCCACAACCAACAACATGTACCTCTTATGAACCATCTCCATGGCATAGTGGGATCAAGCCATAATTAGGTCTCAGGCAGTCAGGTGACCTGGTTTCAATTAGCATCCCAAGCACTAGAACAGGGCAAGAATGAAAGTAGAGAGGAGTGAAGGGGCAGAGCCATCTCCCTTTTTTCAGGGAGGGAGGGATACACATGATCAAGAACCTACATGAGCAGGCACGATAATCCCTGGTGGAGACAGGTGAGGACTCACCATGGTACCTTATGTTGAGAAGCATGTTTGCTTGCTGGAAACACTCACAGAAATCAGGGACCATCCAGTGCAGTCAATCCTTTGCATATCCTTCTGCAGATAGTCTTACTCATGTATGTGCAGGGTTATGGGGTCAAAATAACCCCTGGTAATTGCCTGAAATTATTTATTTATTTATTCTTTCTTAGGAAACCTTACCTCACTGATAGGGAATGGATGGACCAACTGACTGAGAGATGAATGGATGATTTGCGAGTAGTAAGGGCAAAAATAGAAAAAAATATGTTCCTCTAATTTGTGGTTCTTGGGGTAATAAAAAGCCTCAAACTGCATGGCAATCATTTGGAATAATTCCTCAATAACAGTCAATGGCACTGATGTAGCTATCTTTTTTCCAATTTTGCTAAGCTTTTGGTACTGCACATAGTCTTGCACTACTCATTCATGTATTTTGCAGTACTCATTCATGTATTTTGCAGTACTCATTCATGTATTTTGCAGTACTCACTCGTGTCTCTTGCAGTGACAATTCAACAGGATTTTTGTGTAAGCCTTTTCTGTGTCGTTTAAGCTCATTTGACCAGAAAAAGAAATATCATAGGTTGTGGCCATAATGCCCAAGGGAAGGCGTATGAGACTACCACTTCCAACTACTTCTCCATCTACCCCTTTCCTTCATGAGTCAATTCTATGAAAAAATAACCTCTTGTTAAAATATACAGACTCATCCTGCCCCTGAATGTCTGGAGTCAGGTGCTGCAAAGAGCACTTTTGGCTGACATCAAATATTGAAACAATATTATACTAATTTCATGAACTTTAATCATACTTTGACTTAGGAATGGGGTCCATTCCCATCATGGTATTAGAAACCCAAATGATTTGGAGAAATTAAAAAGGCAGAGCTCTCTCAAGTCTTGTAAAGTAAGATCTGAGACTTGTACCTTTCTGGTCTTTTCTACGATTCTCTCCAGTCCTTGCTTACAATGGCAGTCTAATATCTTGTGACTTAAAGTAGCCCTTTTTAAAGTAAACTCAATACTTTTTGATAGCTGTAGCTTAGATTGATCTTTCAGCTGCTACCTAGCTCTTCCTCTAAAGTAGCTATATCATGTTCCTCTGTTGAAGATGTGAGCATTGACTATATTTACCCCTGTTACCTTACCTATGTTTTATCCATGCCCAGATGTATATAATCACATAATACTGTATCAAAATAATTTCCAATTAAAACTTCTATTGAGATGTCATCAAATGCTGCCACCTTCTTGTTTCCCTGCCTCCCTTCTCGGTCTAACTGAACTTTGCCAAACAGTAACCTGAAAAGGTGTCCCTCTAATGGCCCTAACTGAAGTAGACTACTTTGGAAATTAATGATCCTCTCCAACAACTCTAAATTTTATAACAGCCATGTCTGATGTAGTTTCCCTCTTAGCAAAAAATTATGTTTGCCTCCATCCACAGGTCCTTCTTGTAACCTGGAGCAATGACAGTTGCAAGAAAGCTCAAGTCTACAGTGATGCCTTTCTATTAGCTGCTTTAAGAGGCTTCTGTTCTCTCTTCTGTCTCTTTGCACATTTGGACTTGAATGTCCCACTTATTTGTATTGGAAACATTTAAAACCAAGAACATCACATGTACTGGAACCATTAGCTTTCTCCATTTGCCTGTAAAACCTGCTGGAATGGTTTAGACTGTTCCCCATGCATTCCCTTACAACTATGTGTAGTTTTAGTTATCCCTTTCTTGTGCAGTTTTGCCCTGCTCCTACATGGAGGTCACCCTTTTTACACGTGTCTTCTAATGAGGCACATTCCCAGTCTTTCAACTAGATTCTTATTTTCTCAGTTAGACTACTGAATGCTTACTTCCTAGTCATAAGGTTTCCCAACATTTGAAAAGTAGTAATTTGTCATCCACTCATCCATCTATTAAACACAGTGCTTATTTTGACAGTTGATTCACTAACACCACGTCTGACAGTTAGAGCACTGATTAAAGGCTCTGAGTATTAACAAATTACTTTCAGTAACCAAGGGTAGTCAAGGGTATAAGGTCAGTTTCCTTCCCCCCTCCATTTGCAGACTATGTAACTGAGAACATTACTTAACCATACAGTGCTCTCAGGTTACCCCTGAAAAGGCATATTTGTGTCCAATGGGCTTTCCCAGTTGTGTACAAAACACCACCCTCTGCCTTTCCATTAAGTTCTCTAAACATTTTCTTCTAAACTCTTCAGAATTGAACTTAAAAACATTCAAGAAAAACACCCTTCATTTTAGTATATTCAGGACAGTCAAAGTGAGATATTCTAATTATTGCAGGCATAGTTTACCCATAAGCAGAGGTGTTAAAAATCTCACCCACTGCCCCAAGCCAATTTGGTGCTGAATGCACACACATTCAACTACCCAAATACTATCAATGTCACTCCCCTTTATAATGAAGAAACCAATTAAGTACTGACCTTGGCCTCAAAGATTGGATTTACCCCTGCTTCTCACATCTACTTGGGGAATGATTTGCATCTCCTTCTTAAGGTGGTGTTGTTTCTCTCTTCTTTGCAATATGGCTAGTTCATGATGAAGCTTCCTTTCTCTCACTCCCTTTCTGTCTGCCTTCACTCCCATTGTGCTTAAAACTGTTAATTTGGTGATATAGTAAGTTGCTTTACTGCATGTTTGCTCTTAACTGCTGCAACCAGGCTGTCTCCTAGTTTGGCAAATTGAATTTCAGCTGCACTGAAATGAGCTATTACTCTCTTCCTTGATCATGCCAACATGTGGGATTCTGTTTGATTTGTATTCTTTATCCAGCTGCACAGAACTTATTTTTGCTTGTACCCTATCTCAATCTACCTAAGAAAAAATAACTGCTGTGCAGTATATATTTCTGCATGTTTAGTTTATGGATGCAAGGGTACACACACAGACACATAAACACACACATTTTGGTAATAAAACTGCTTTGCAGTCTATATAAACTCAGTTTACTTTATTGATATCACTGGAAACCAATTTATATGTTATGGATGAGATTATAATCTCACCCAATATCACCAACAGTCTTATGATTTGCACTGCCACCAATTATTATGTAAGGTTGAGGGTTGATTTACCTTAACATCATGTGGCAAATGCACACTGCTGCTTCATGTTATGGCCAACATCTATGACACCTAAATAAGTTTTACACTGTACAGATGCAGAGTACAGTTATAATTACTGACTTCCCAAAGTAACTATCTTGCTCTTAGCTCAATGCATTCCAGTACCACATTACCGGCAATAATTGAAATTTAATCAAGGAAATTTTGCACAAACGCACACATACACACACACACACACACACACACACACACACACACACACACACACACATACACACACACACACACACACACACACACACACACACACACACACACACACACACACGTGCACACAGTTGTTTCCAGTAAAGGTCAAGAATACCTTTCTAATGTCACCACCCCTTTTGCAACATTTTTGTAATATGCTTCTAACAGCTAGACCAATCCATTACTCAAAGAGCACACTGTTTGGCAGCTATGGCTAAAACAGGCACTGTTCAAAAGGTGGATGCTAGTTAACAATTCAACAATTATCTACACATACCCTGCTAATAAGCACACCATCAGCCACAAGCTGCTGAAATTGAATAATGAGATCAGTTACTTAAATAATTAAATTAGACAAGGCACTATGAAATTTAAATATATATATATATATATATATATATATATATATATATATATATATATATATATACACACACAGATACACAATTGCACAGGAAAAAAAAACTAAAAGGCTTGAACAGATAGATGACAGATGAATTGTAGCTATCAGTTCTCTGGTCCTCTACTACCACTAGTGAAAGATGCTTTTAGCATTTGTAGAAGATTCACAGGCAATGAATTACATACATGAGTACTCAGTCCAAAAAGTGCACTACACTCTCATGAAATAGGGGAAGGTGTATTGAGCTCTCAACAATTGTACTTTGAACTTACAAAAGCCGCATATTTTTATTTCATGAATGGTTTAGATTTCAAAACTATGTAAGCTGAATAACTATCCCCTGATCTCTATAGGAAGTTGCAGTCCATTTATGGCAAAAACCTTTGAAGGAAATTGGCAGGCTTCTATGTATGTCCTTTTGAAATTAATTGTAAACCTCTAGTGCATTTTACAAAAACAACTCCAAGATTCTTATACACATTTAGACAAGTTTACATACTGTGTGATTTACTGAAGCATACAAACACATGATCTGTACAACCTTTACACATTGTTTTTCTGAAAAATAATTACATATACCTCTAATTAGTTTACCTGTGCTACATCCAACAGGTACCCACTTTCTGTGGAAGTAATTATACCTTTTTAAAGTGTGCTCCTCCTTCCCAAACCTTAAATTCAGGTATCAAAGCCTTCATGACTTCACCATCCACAGATGTGAGAAGCAAAAACTTACATTAAAAACATACAGCAACATACATCACGTTAAATGAAGAAGACATTGTTTGAGCAAGTACCACCATCACAACACAAAATGTTGTCACCGTAGAAGTGTTTTATAAAGTTGGCAGTGTTTAAGATCTAGTGTTGACTTACATTCTTTTGTATGTCCATCATAGTGTAAGGCAATGAATACCTATTTGTGTAAATCTTTGGGCCTACTTCCTGACCCTGCTTTATCTCAGTGTTATCAAGGTACAAACCAATCAATCATGGTCATTGAACGAACAGTAAACTGGTACAGTTTTCCACTTAACCGAAGAGTAATCAGTCATACACCAACATGAAGTCACTACCCACTACCACTTAGAAAAAAATGCCCCTTATCAGCAGATGCTTAAACTCAAACAATCCTTCACCAGAGTAACTGTAAACTAGTGAAGAAAAGCATTTGCTATTGTATTATATACTGTATTACCTAAATGAGGCAGTCAGTTTTTTTTCCAGTATTGACTACTGAGACTTTTGCATGCTGGAACAGCTCCTTTCATGAAAATGTGGCCTGACCCAATACTGTTAAGCAGTATTAATGCCTCTTCTCGTAACTACTTCTCCCCCCTACTCTTGGCATTTAGCAGACACAGTGATGGTGCAGCATTCAGCAAATGAAATATTTAGTTTGGTCTCAAAAACATTTCAGTTTGTGACTAGATTTGATAACAAGAGCACCAACTAGCATTTAAGAATTTTAAATGAAGTCATGATGCCTGGGGATAAATATGCTACTGTTTTCTGTGCCTAAATGTAACATGTCTGCACATAAATCTTGTAAAACTTGTTGCAGGTAAACCAAAACTATATGATTTAATCTGAAGAATGTGTGTTTCTTAGTAGCATGGAGAGATGCATGAACGTGTGACCTTTTGCAAAGAAATGAAAAAATGGTACATACGTATTATTGCAACCACATTTTCGCGGTTGCGTTAATACTTAAGTTGGCACGAAAAGGAGTGTGGGAATTAGCGTAAGATGTAATTTAACATCTGTATTAACAGCAAGAAAGTTTGTTGGTCTTACATTCAGGAAGTTAAACAACCCGGAAAGTTACACACACATACTGTTGAATTGGATCGGCTGCTGTTGTACTCTTCAAAGGATTACTTGAAGTCTGAATTGTTTTTAATTGGCTGATTTACTGTCCTTGGCTAAAACTATTTCATGTGCAATGAGTTACATTATCGTGTGTTACCATTTGAAATGAATAGCTGCTATTTTATAAAAATGTACTTGGATTTCCATATGCCGTCAGCCTCTCTTCTGCTTCCGTTTGTTTGTTTGTGTCTTTCGGCTTTTCCCGTTTAGGGGTCGCCACAGCGGAACTCCGGTCCGCTAATGATTGGTAGTTGATTTTTACATGCCGAGTTACCATCCCTGATACACAACCTTTAATGAAGGTACGCCCATTCACGCATGTCTCCACACAGAAGACGCTCTAGCTGTGAATCGAACCAGACAGCGTCTTACCTCTACTAATTTTCTGGGTTTTGACTGAGCCCTACTGGCAGATTCATTTCTATCCCTCTTCCCACTCACAGTACTGCTACTCATGTCAGTATAATTTAAAATGGACATTGTACTTTTTAACATGTGGTTTGGCCTTCATACCACGGAAACAATTTTTTGTTTTATAATACTGGTTGGCATATTGGCAAGCACGCATTTCAAGGAACCCCCCCCCCCCCAACTATAAACCAGGTCAGAAATTCTACTGTACTTTATAGTTCTTAGCACCTTCTTTTCCTTGACTGTACCTAAGTGTTATTTAAGATTTCGGTACTTATGTATTATCGCAACGAAAGTAAAGCTATGTAACATTATACTGGACAGAAATTCCATGCTGATTTCAGTCTTGCATTTAAATGAGAGAAAATGTTCTCAAGCAGCGATATCTACCAGCTTACAAATGTGGTTGCGATAATACGTAAGTACCGAAAAAATATATAAAGTTTGTAAGTGAAGAGGTAACATTCTCCTTGACTGTACCTAAGTGTTATTTAAGATTTCGGTACTTACGTATTACAGCAACGGAAGTAAAGCTATGTAATATTATACTGGACGGAAATCCCATGCTGATTTCAGTCTTGCATTTAAATGAGAGAAAATGTTTTCAAGTAGTGATATCTGCCAGCTTACAAATATGGTTAAAGGAGTCACACCCAGAGGTCTGAGAATCAGAACACAACCAATGGTGAATAATCCAGATGAGGCCCTTCTCCAACAATGGAGGGATGCTCAACACAAAGCTACAATGCAATTTGTAGAAATATTGATTGGGTTCCATGATAGGACAATAGATGCAGAAATTGCTGCTATTACCAAAATAAGTGAGCAAATTAAGGAATATGAGGGGCAGTCCACATACACTTTATGTCTTAAAAGACTAAGTACTGAATTGACTAATTTGGAAACATAACTTAAAGACAGGAAAAAGAAAAAAATTTCTTAAAGATGTGACAGACTATAAACATGGGGACCCCTTTTCCAAAGATAGAGAAAAACATGTCAGGTTTTCACAACAGTGTAGGAACTTTGCCAAAAGAAAGCTCCCAAGATCAATACTTAAAAAATCTGGAATATCAGATACATCAGGAGAGGATTCCTCCTCTGGGTATGATATAGACACATCAGTATCCACAGGCTCACCAGCACAAAAGAGGAGGAACTCCAGTAATTTCATGGAGTTAAACCAAAAAAAGTGGGGGGGTAGAAAACATAAGAAATGTAGAGAATATGGAGGGACTATTTCGGATGTTTGTACAGAAACAATAGCAGGAAATGTATTAAATATTTCATCCTACCCTCTCTCCTCATTGGAACAAAGTATTCTTAATAAAGGTTTTTAAGGGTCATTTCTGATACACAATTGGAACCAGGTTGGTTTCTGTGCACTCTTGATGTTAAAGCTCTTTATACTAACATCTCGCATTGGGCTGGCATTGATGCACTAGAACATTGGTTAACATTATCTGAACTATACCCACCTGGTTTCAACACTTTTCTTATTATTCTTTGTGAACATATCCTTACCAAAAATGTCTTTATTTATCAAGGTGAATGTTATCTTCAAAATAAGGGCACCGCCATGGGTGCTTCATTTGCACCCATTTATGCTGATTTATTTATAGCCTATTTTGAGGAGTATATAATTTATTATCGATCTCATAACCTTTACCTTGATGAAATAGACATTTGGAGAAGATATTTGGATGACTGCTGGATGGTGTGGAGGTCTGATGTTGAATATCTACATGAGTTTGTTAACTATCTCAATGAAAACAAATGGGGTATTGAGTTTTCAATCACTTATGATCTAAATAACATCATGTTTTTAGATGTTAGTATAACCAGGAACACTGATCATGCTTTGTCCACCAAGGTACATCGCAAATTCCCCCAATATAATTCACTCCTCCACGCTACCAGCTTTCATCCTCCTCACATTTGTCGTAACATTCCAAAATCTCAGTTCATATGTGGTAAACGTATCTGTTCTGATGAACAGGCTTATAGTTTTTATAAGCATGATCTCATTACTAGATTTAAGAATAGGGGCTATGATACTGGTTTCATACACAATGCTGTACGTCATGTTGATGGATTAGACAGGCCAGACTTCCTTCAATACAAGGACAAAAATTGCACTGATGATACAGTCATCCGTTTTTTGAATACTTATGGCCGCAACACCAATTCACTAATTCACAGTGTTAACAACCACTGGAATATTTTGTAGGCTGATTCCACATTATCTACAATTCTACCAACTAGATGCCCCTTTACTTATAAGAAAGGCAGACATTTGGGCTTTCTTTTCAACCATTACAAACATTTCTTACCATCCAATTTGTCTTTGTCACAATCAACTATTTCAGGTGGCCAATTAGTTGGCTGTTTCCCTTGTGGGCATTGTTCCTATTGTAGTAAACTCACAAAATCTACCTCCTTTAGCAGTAAAAACACCAGTCAGGATTTTGATATAGGTTTTTATGCCAACTGCCAATCTGATTGGGTTGTTTATCTTGCCACATGTCCCTGTTCATCATTTTATGTGGGACAAACCTCCCGTCCAGTCAAATTCAGAATGGGTGAACATTTCAGTGAGATTAGACACCAATAACCAACCAACGCAGTTTATAAACATTCATTGGTACATCCAAGTGCTTCCTTTAATTTTATTATTATTGACAAAATTACTGCAAATAGATCAAACAAAATGGGCTGGCATGATATTCTGAACAGAAAAGAAAAAAAATGGATTATTAAATTCGGGGGAGTATTCCCTTCGGGTCTTAATGAGCACCTATAATCAACAATCATGTGATTAAAAATTTGCATTTTAAAAATGGGTATTGCATTTGTTCTCTTTACACTGATGAAGGCATTGTTATTTTTGCCGAAACCGGTCTGATTTATACTCGTTTTTTTTTTTCATTTGTAGTTTATACTACATTTAAATAAAGTTACTTAGGTGCTACAGCTGCTGGTCTTATTTGTGTTTTAGATTGTAAAAAGAACTATACAAACTGGATCCAAACAAAGCACAAGGAGGAAACAGACTTTATAATAATGACTCAAGAATGCTTCAGCATAAACTTATGGTACCATGTTATTTATTATTTACTAGGTCGTATAAATATGGGGAGATTCCTCAAGATTGGAGATGTGCTTACTAAACCTGTCTTTAAGGGAAAAGGGATTAGAACAAACCCAGAATCATACAGACCATTAAATCTACTTTCATATTATGGAAAAATAACGGAGAAGGCAATATTGGATAAGTTATTGTCAGAACTGGAAAGGCTGGGAATTGAAACCATATGTTGAAAATAGATCTATTATCACCTGTAACATGATGTTCTTCAAGACTATAATAACAGCTATGAAGGAAAACTTGTGCCATGATGTAATGTATATAGATTTAACTTCAGCATTTGACAGGGTCATACACAAAACACTGATTAATAAACTAGAACAACTAGGCATTGATGTACTTTTGATAAGGTGGCTAGTTGCATGGCTTACAAATAGTATTGTGCAGTAATAGGACAGGTGAAATTCTTGGTTACAGTCAGGGTGTTCTACAGGGCTCTGTCCTAGACCCCATACTTGTTTAGATTGCATCTTTCAGTCCTATCTTTTTCATCTGAGGTGTTCTACAGCCTGGATGCAGATGACCTGAAATTGGGTAAACTGATTACATGTGCTACAGATAGGGCATGTCTGCAAAATAACTTGACTAAATTGACCATTGGTAACCCTTTCAGAACCCATCACTGTCTTCACCTGAAACTTTTAGGCTGGCTAGAACTACAAAACTATATTCTAATGTCACAAATTACTATTGCCCACAAAATACTGTACCAACCTGATAACACCCCTATACTATCACAGCTTTTACTCCCTTATAATAATCTTACCTCCCTTCGTTCCTCTTGTAAATTTTTGACCAAACCTAAAAAGGCTCACAACCTTGCTGGAGACTCTCTATTTAGTAATACTGTAGGCCGAGCTTGGAATTTGCTACCTAGGGATTTAACTCTAATCACATATCTACCCCTCTTCAAACAACAAATCAAACTGTACTTCCAAAATCACTGGCTTTGCTCATGTAATACACCAGACTGATTTCTCCCCCCCCCCCCTACCTGACCTCTAACCCTACTTAGTGCTTATACTTACTATCCATTTTCTTCCTCCTTCTAATCCTTTTGCTCTACCTACTTCTCTCTCCTCTCTTATCTCCTATTGCTACCCCTTTTTCTCTTACTTTTTAACTACTTTCACCTCCCTTCTTTTCACCTAACACTACTCCTTTTACTTCTCCTCCTACTTGTACATTTTCCTTTATAGTAGAAGCCTTAAGATATAGCCTATTAGTATCAAGTAAGATGCTGTGAATCTGATTTAATCCTAGTCATGCCTACTATTGATTATGTGCCTTAATTTTTATTGAACTTATTACCATTTTTATTATCAATTTTTATTTTTTTCTTTTCTGAGTATTCTATGTGTGTATTATTATCATGTCTGTTTGTTATGTTTTATGTGGAGCTTTTCTCCCCGGGCCTCTACTGAAAATGGAAATATATCCAGCTAGACTAGCCCGGTAAACAAATGTAAAATAAATAATAAATAAATAAAAAAATTTGGGCACAGGGGAGAAATAGGCTGATAAATGCATCAAAAATTAAGCATATGAGATTTGGGTGATGTAAACTGAAAGGTGCATATTTAGTAAAACGCACAGTGATTGGAACTGTAGATTCATTTAAGGTCCTGGGTATATTGGTAGATCCAGCTGTGAATTTTTCTAATCATATCAACCAATTGGCTAATGATAGTTATAGAACTATAGCGTGCATAAAAGGATTTGTAAAAGCGAGGAACTCACACATGATGACTTCATTGTGTGTTAATTACATTAGACCCAAACTTGAGTATGGAATTACAATATGGAAACCTTATA
The DNA here is from genome assembly GCF_019279795.1 of Protopterus annectens. Taxonomy (NCBI): domain Eukaryota; kingdom Metazoa; phylum Chordata; order Ceratodontiformes; family Protopteridae; genus Protopterus; species Protopterus annectens. The sequence continues at coordinate 372,797,813 of NC_056726.1, read as the reverse complement.
AGAAAACAAGCATCATGAGTAAACTGGAAAGAGTACAGCCAAAATATAACAAGGGCATCCATGGATGTGAAAATTTAAGTTATTATGAAAGGCTAAAATATCGAACTTGTACAGTATCTCATATAGATATTTGAGAGGAGATCTTATTGAGGTATATAGGGCATTTAGAGACTACTACCTCTGGGAATGTTTGGGTTATCAAAAAGTAGTAATAAATCATCAGGCAACTTATAGAGAAGATTCTATAGGAATGAAAAATGTACTAATTAGTCATCTGAGAGAGCAGCTGATGTATGGAACAGACTACCAAATTACATTAAAGCAAGCACTAGTTTAGATATTTTTTAAGAGCAGCCTGGACACTTATTATGTGAACAACTATTTTGGTATATTGGCAGGCTAGAAAGCCATTAATATCCATGCTTGAAATATTTGTATGTATGTATGTATGCATTTATGTATGTATATGTATGTATGTAATATCAAGTCTTGAATGAAGGTGCAAATCTGATGATGTCAGATATAGAACGTGATTCAGCAGGATAATGGACTATCATTTCTCCACTTTTCTTTATTTATCTTTTAGCATAATAAGGGTTTTTTAGTAACAACAGCAGAACTTATGCACTTGATGTGTATTTAGTTGGCTTGTGCCAGTTGTTTTGATGCCTGTCCTTTAATTTATTATACTTTCACTCCTCAGTACTGCGGTGGTGGTGCTGCGGTATCGTTGTCGCATCACAGTAAGACGTTGTCCTGTTTAATTCTCAGCTAGAGCGTCTTCTGTGTGGAGACGTGCATGAATGGGCATACCTTCGTTGAAGGTTGTGCGTCAGAGCTGGCAACTCGGCACGTAAAAATCTACTGCCAATCATTAGCGGACCGGAGTTCCGCTGTGGTGAGCCCTAACCGGGAAAAGCCGAAAGACACAATAACAACAACTTTCACTCCTCAGTAAGGACGATGAATTAAATGTCTCCATCTGAATCTCCATCAGAAGAAATACCTTTACAAAGCTCACCAGCTGTAGCATTTGTCCCCATACAAAACGATCACTAGTGCTCACTATAGATGGGGCACACTATACACTCACGGCAATACAACTGCTGTACATTCATGGATCATCCTGCTGGCACCTGTGCTTCTAGGAGGACATGCATCCTTCCACATAAATAGGACTCCACTGCTCCTGTTGTATTCCATGTGCTTCATCTGCCCCCCCCCCCAAAACTTGGCTTTATTCTTCTACTCAAACTGCTAAACTAGCACAAGGCATGGACTCCAAAGCTTCATACTTTGCACTGTTGGCTTAGACAATAAAGTTGTGTTTTATGCCATTGTTCTTTGGATATAGTATGAAGTCATTTCAGTTATAGTACAATACCATCACAGTTAGGTTACACGATCGATTCTTAGATTCTGCTGCCTTACTGTGGTGCAGTACAATGATCTCCAGGTTCAAGTGCAGTCCCACCACTCATAGGTTAAGAGGCCATATTGTGAAACTTAGCTTATGGTAAAGTACCTCTACTCATAACTTATGGTACAGCACCACAGCACCTAAGTTATGCAAAGTACAGTGATTTGTAGGTCACTTGGTATTATGACAATGCAGTTATAGTGATAAGCTCCACCATTTGCTATCTGTATGTCATTTTGTCTCATTCACAATGGCAGAAGTTTTTTTTTTCATTCATGACTTCATGTGTGAAATATTTTATATGAATTTCGTAAAAAAGAGACCCTTTGGGATGCAACATCAAAACCACAAAAATCTTATTTAACTTGTAATAACTAACCCATGAAATATTAAAATGTGTATTTATTAGCCTGAATAAAGCTATATGTAGAGTATATGCAGAGTATAAAGATATACAATGTTCTGACTGTCCAGGAAGATGAACAGTGGTATAAACTGATCCTATTAAATAAATGGTATGCTCTCTCCAGGGTTAAAAGGAATTTATGAAATGGTAACAACCGGCCCTCTTTCTGAACCAGTTCAAAGTATTTCATGCAGAAAAAGCAGCAGGGAAAGATTATCTGGGGTAGCCCAGCTCAAAGGCAGCTGATGAGAAACAGTTGTTCTGTTCTGCATTATGGGCACGTTACATCTTGTAGCTGTAATATAAAACATGCACTCTTTGAGGTAATGCACAATTAAGGCTTGCCAGGAATGTAAATACTGTAGGAAATTGCATTTCTCACTTTTCCTTTATGTTAAGTTCAGCAATCAGATTTGCTTGGAGTGTCATTTTTAAGGGCTGCAGAATGACCGCATTGATCAGTATATTCTATTTATCACAGACTATACCTTGGAGCCCAAAATCAACTTCTGTGTTAGAACTACCATGACAATCACTCCCCCATCAGAAATTCACAGTTGTAGTTAGCCTAAAATAGATAGCATTATAAACAAGAGCAGTATCTCACACATTAGTGTACCTCAAGTGAGTGTATGCACTGAAGAAAACTAGCCCTGAGCACACCACATCCATGAGAATATCACTGCAGACAGCTATTTTGGGTATCATCACGTCTCTGATTCCATACGACTAATCATAAAGTAAAAGCTGCATGTTCAGAAATTGTAACCACAGTAGTTGTTCATTACAGTTTCTTTCAATTTTCCTAGATATCTTCTGCAGTTAGGAAGAGCTCTTTCCAAACAAATGCATTATTTGACCCTGTTGACCATAAAGTCCTGACTGGGTATAGTCCATTTTTAGCACAGGGTGGGAGGAAGATCCATACACTGAATGCAATACATCTAGTAAATGCATAGTTCATAAAGCAAAACATACTTAATTTGAAAACTTGCACAAAACATCATATATCTAGAGAATTATATGAAGGTACAGGCAAATACATATATACTAGCTCAGTTAGGAAACTAAAGATTCCAACACAAAAAGAAAATGAATAACAAAAAAAGAGCAAAAATGAAAACTACACACAAATCTGATTCAACAACCAATTCACCAAATGCAACCTGTTCCCAAGAGCATAAATGGAGTATTCACTGCTGTCATGGGTATGGGATTCAAACATTCACACTGAGAGTAAGACTACATACTAACTACTGGTGATACAGAGGTGATTTCTAGCTTTCTCACCTCAGGTCTTTTTCTCTCCACTCTCTCTGTGAACCATGTAGTGCCCCTTAACCATGGTAACAATTTTACAAATTATTATTTACAGACACACATACCCTCTCCCACATACGCGCGCGCGTGTGCACACACACACAGACACACATACACACACACACACACACACACACACACACACACACACACACACACACACAAACAAAGTCATTTCCCAGTGAAAGCTGGTAGAATATTCCACTTCTCAGCCACCACTCAAGATTATTAGGCTAGCAACCCAAAACACTAGTTACCATACTACTTTGATTAGTAGCCAAATATGTTACAAAAAATAATACCGCAATGATAATGCGATCTGGGCTTAGAAGTGGATGACACACTATAAAAGCCTAAAGTGCTAAAAATACTCGCTTCTCTGATATCTGATGATAAATAATAATACATAAATACACAGCCACGAGAAGGGAATAAATAAAAACTTTACATAAACAATGCAAGAACTCAAGATAGTGTTAATACTTAGAAGTCAAGACTATGCACAAGGATTAGAAAAACATTAATCTAATGCAGTACTAACGCAGGAATAAAACTCTCTCATTAGGTTAAATAAACAAACAACTAAGAAGGCAATTAAGTCTACCAAAGCCAATTCTGAGGTAAAGATAGCCTCCCAGGCCAAGAACAAATATAAGGCTTCTTTTAGCTATGTCTGAAACCTCAAAGGTAGCACACAAGAGTCTGCACAACTGATTGTTAATTGAGACATTTACCCAGAGCCAGAAGGCATAAATATGCTGGCTAACAAAGTCGGCTCCAGTTTTACTCCCTCTCCCACCATGCCACCCCCATCAAACATAACTCCTCCAACTATCACTAGGAAGCAGGTCCTACGTGTGCCCTCTAAGGCTAAAAACACCAAATCAGTGGGCCCGGATAATATCCTAGGATGCCTCAGAGTCCTAAATAGCTTGAAGCATAACCTGTCTGGACTGCTGCAGTGACTATTTAACCATAGTCTCCAGAAAGGCCTTGCGCCGCATGAGTGGAAGACTACAATTGTCATCTTTCTGCATAAGGGTGAAATATCAATGGATTTTGGGAACTAAAGACCCAAAATTCTGATTAGTTTCATATGCAAAGCTATGGAAACAATTATCATAGATATGATTAATAATGACAAAGGAAACTTTCACACACTGGATACAATCCAGTTTGGCTTTGTCAAAAGCAGATAATGCCTACCTAACAACCTGGTGAATTTCTTTGAAAAGGTTATGAAGGCATTGGATGAGGGCAAAATGATGCATACAGTCTACTTTGACCTGGCTAAGGCATTTGATACAATACTCCACTCAGGCATTGTAAACAAACTCATGGAATTAGGTATTAACACCTATGTTACATACTGGATAGCCAGCTGGCTTTCAGATAGGACCCAGGAAGTTAAGATAGGGGAGACCACCTCCACAAAGAGGGTGGTCACTAGTGGAGTCCCTCAGGACTCTGTGCTGGGCCTGCTCATTTTGGCCATTTACTTCTGAGAAGTCAAAGCCAATGCCAAAAGCTTCTAGTTAGCCAAGTCTTCAGATGGCTGCAAACTAGGAACAGTCATAGAATCCCCCCAAGACCCTAACATCCTACAGGAAGGACTAGCACAAACAGATGTAATCCATCCTGTGCCAAATCTATAGCTTAAAACTCGCTGTCAAGAAATACATAATAGTACTCTTTGGGAAGCTGGTCATTGTAGAAAACTACCTCATTGATGACACTCTCCCAGGAGTGGACCCAGTAGTGACGGATTTGGGAAAGTATGTGGATAGTAACCTGACTTTTGACTGACATGTGTCTAAGGTAGTAAGGTAATCATTCTATGCTGCTCAGCTTATAAGCAAGGGCATGACATATAGATCCAAGGAGATCATCATTCATCTGTATTCATAGCTCTTCAGATCCATCATTAAGTACAACGCACCCTTTGGTATGTACCAGACCAGACACATGCAGCAACTGGAATATCCATACAGGTTCTGCACAAAAAGAATACAATGTGTAAACAACATACCCTGTGCTAATTGCCTCAAAACCCTATCTCTATACTTGGTTTTCTACAGACTGTTGAGAGGTGATCTGTGCATGTCCTACAAGGCATCCTTGGATCCAGATCAAAAGGACCTTTGGCACATCCATAAAACCAGAAGCATCAGAACTATACAATCTAGGAAGTTGAGCCCTGTTTGAAATATAAGTAGGACATACTGGAGGGACAGGGATGTTTCTCAGAGAATTCCCATCATCTAGAACAGGCCTCCCGTCCATGTTCTTCTCTAACCCTATTCAAGCGGAACCTGGACCAGTGAATGGAAAATTGGAAATTCACCCCAGGTCTAGCAGCTATGTCTCCAAAGGACAGATGCAATCTGTAAATTATGCCCTAGCTTACATATACCCCTTAAATTAACTTCTTAGGCTCAAAACAACTTGCAGGATACATTTGGGATGTATGGCTAGGCTTAAAAAGGCCCCAGAGATTGTTAGCCTAGTATACACTTATGAACCTATAAAATAAAGCCACAGCTTTCCAACATATCTTTTTTCTACTGATTACATGAAAGAACAAATACAATTACCCTGTCACTGCTAAGACAACTTATACATGCAATGTCATAGTGCAGTTTTCATTTGCATGTTTTGCAAAGCTTAAATATAGCTTACAAATGTGTTACGCTCTGGACTGAAAACAAGCAAAGAGCAGACAGTACATTTAAAGTCAGTTTTTGGGTATTTGCTTTGAGGTATAAGTGCATCTGGCATGCTGGACTATATTAAGAATTTTTTTTTAATTTTTTGACTCACTTGGAGCGGATCACTAGTTAGAACTGGTGCCGGTCCTCAGCTTCTGATTCTGGGAATCACTTTTGACCAACCAATACCTAATTCAAAACCCTCCCCATTGTCTAAGAGGAGATTGAGACATCCTAGTGTAGTCTCAGACATGATCTTAGGGATTTTTTATGTATATTCCCTACTTATTTCCCTTCCCCAGCATCTGACATGCAATGAGGTAAGGCTGGTACAGCTAAGAATATGTCATTGCTAACCCAAGATATTTATAAGCACAGGATGCTTGCTCCAGAATCACCACCAGGACTTTCATTCCTAATTTTGACATCCATTTCTCATCTCTATAGCCACATTGTCAAGTGCCTGCTGTAACATCATGTGTGTTTTTTGCATTTTAATTTCAGAAGATGCAGAATTATTTCCAAGTGCTGTTTGATGTCCATGTCATATTATTATTGCCCCCCTACTGCCTATTACAGTGCAACATTTCAGTATTGTAACATGGAGGGTGGTCCTGTGCTTTATGTTCCAAGGTACTGAACGTTTTGTTCATTCACTTCATCAGAGATATCTTCCAGATCATGTAGCCCCACTTCCAGCTTTTCAACTTCAATCTTGCCACTTACTGGATTGCCAGCTTGTGTCTTTAAAAACACTTTCATGAGATAGGCTCCACAGATGCAGATTTCATATGTGTTTCTAACCATTTTATTGATTTTTGTAACTGTACATATCTATTTATTGTCCAGGCTGGTGGAACATGTTGAGCTGATAGTTTTACACAGACTTGACAGCATCATATTTTTGTTGACTTGAGCTCTGTTGTTAACCTTATAGCAATTACAACACCTTGCAGTTCTTAGATTTGCAACTGTGGACACTATGCTTTGTTAATAGCACCTATATTAACAGCACATTCATTTTATTAATGTTTTATGCTCCCACCATGCATTTCTTCACTCTACTGTGTTCTAAAATGTTCTTATGTATTTTGTGATATACACTGTGCTCTGAGTGCTTACTTATAAAATAGTTCTTTTTTTGCTTCCTCCAGGACCTAGACTGATGACTCCACTACTGACGCCTAATTGTCCCATTCATTTTGGGTCCCTAGCAACAGGACAGTCCTAGGCTGAGCAAGAGTCCTAAGACCCACTTGTTTCAGCTGAAGAGTCCTGATCATCTCTCACTTCCCCAGTCAGAGTCTGGTGGTAGGGAGTGAGACAGCTTGCTGGCCCTGAAGGGGTGACCCACCATCTCACCATTTAGCAGCACCCCATCCTCCTTAGTATCCCTGCTGAACTTGCTATTGCAGTTCCTCAGTGGGAAGTGTGTCTCCCTGTGCTGAATTTCCCTTTGGCTTACCAGTGCTCTGTATCGTGATTGCTCAACAGCAGTTGCCTTGGTTTCCATGGGTAACACTTAGCTCTCCAGCTAGGTGTTACTCAGTGAGCAAATCATCTGTCTTCCCCTAAGAAAGGATGAGCTCCCAGTGGCTGCTCACTCCCATCTTCCCTGGCCAGCCCCTACAGGCACCTGAGGCTGCTTATCAAACTCAGGTCACCTACAAAGTAGTTAGGGCTTTATCTCTCCTGCCTATATTATGGATTATTCTGTAATACATTTTTTTTTCCTAATGACTTATTTATTTTATTTATTTATTTAACATTTGTTTACCAGGAAAGTCTGACTTGGAATGGAGCCAATTCTCAGCAGAGGCCCAGGGAGAAATGCTCCAGAAGCATATTTTTGTAATGTGGAAGGAAACCAAAGCACCCAGAGGAAATCCACACGAATGCAGGGAGGACATGCAGACTCCACAAAGAAGGCACCCCAGCTGAGAATTGAACCGGAGAACCTCTTGTTGTGGGGAGACAACACAACCGCTGCACCACTGCACTGTTCATTGCATTACACTACTATTAAAACTGTTAACAGAAAACTTGGCTCACTTTATAGGATAAAATCCTTCCTCACCCCTGAAGCCAGAACCACCATTGCCCATACCCACCTGATCTCTACCCTCCTCTATGCTTCATCTATTTATACAAATCTTTCCAAAACTAACCTAAACAAACTGGCAACTTCCTGCAACAACATTGCTAGATTTGCAACGGGTTCACCATATAGAACCCATCACTGTTTAAATCTCAAACAGCTAGGATGGTTAGAACTCTAAAACCAGCTATTTCAGCAACTTACAATTACCCATAAGATTCTCTTTCATACCAACAATACTCCTATTCTTAGTAGCATAGTCTCTCCTTATAGAAATCTTACTACCATTCACTCAGCAAATAAATTACAAGTAACCATCCTGAAATCCCTTAATAAAGCAGGGGACTCCCTCTTCTCTAATTCCGTGGGTGAGATTTGGAACAGACTCCCCAGCAGCCTACAATTACTTTCATTATTACCACTCTTCAAGTACCAACTAAAACTACACCTTAAAGCACAATGGTAATGCCCATGTACTAACCCAGATTAACACTAACTGTCGAGTATACTGCTTTTTCCCCTTCTATAACCCAGTAGTGGGCAAATAAACCCTCCTCTTAGTTAATATTGTAGTTTCTTATTTCCTTCTTATTACATGAAACTTACTTTGTACATTTCTATAACTTTTCTCCTTCTCCTGGCACTTTCATTGTCAGTTTTTGTATTAATGCCACCTATGTCATATATGTGTAAAGTTCTAATTAGGCATAATAACTATTTAGAGCCTCTCATCTCTTCCCCACTCTTCTGTGTAACTAATGTCAAACTATATACCTCAGATATATGCTTCTCAAACTACTGCATTGCCAAAACCTGCATTCATGTTTTTCTATTGATGTTAGTTCCTTCTATGCTAGCCTACAGCAATACTGTATTTAATCATGTTTTAGCATTTTGTGCCTTTACTCCTTAATGCTAGTTTTACTATGTTAGTCTGCAGCTTTACTGTATTGTATTTTTAACATGTATTAGTTTTATGTTTCTGTGTTGCCTTGTAATCCTATTACATTAGTTTAATCTTGGAGCTTATCTCCCCGGGCCTTTACTGAAAATGGACATGTATCCAGTTGGACTAGACCGGTCAACAAATGTAAAATAAAATAAAATAAATAAATCACTTTGATGTATGTTAAGTACGTAGGATTAAAGTACTATATCTGAAGCTGAGTTTAACGTTTCCTACTGTATAATATATATATTTTTTTATTTTAATTTTTACATTAGTGCTGACAAGCTGCTTAGCTCTGTCTGTTGAGCAAAATAGCAGGGAAGGGGAATCAATGTACTAACAAGCAGAACGCCATCTCTGCATGCAGCTGGAGTGCCATTACTCCAGTGAGATATGTCGTTACATAGGTGATGTACTGTTTGTGATCTTTGCACCACCCTGAGAAGGGGTAAATTGCATGTGTGGTGTGTAGATGGTGTACTGTGTGTATACAGTCAGATAAGACTGCATATAATATCTTGCCCCATTGTGTATAATTCTTTATGAACTGCGAAGAGCCTTTGCTACATGGCTATACTCAGTATCAGCTATACTTTGTGGCACACAATGTTTTACAAATTGTGTCCATTGTTCTCATGAACTTTTTAATGAGAGTGGATCTCAGTGTTATTTATTTTATGAAACAGCCCAAATCCAAGCAAGCATACTAAACTATCACTGCAATATAGCATAAAGTATTTTATTAATGTATTAACCAGTTCATTGTTGAAAATAGGACCTTTATATAAAGACGCAGAAACAGAGTAATATAATTTATGTTAAAACATACGTTATGTACACAAACTGTTTTAGCATGCCATACAGAGGGTAATATAATGGTTCTCATATTAGCTCTGCAGCTTAGCATGTATCATCATAATTGTATAAACTACTACTACAACTTACTGTATTTTCTTTTCTTTTCTTTTACTTTGTAACTAGGTCATGGTTGAAAATTAACTTCAAGAACATCTACCTGTAAGTAAAAAAAATAAAATATAGGAAAAGCATTAATCTCACATTTGTAAGGTGCAGAAGACAGAAGGTTTGCAAGGTCCAAAGCAGACCTGAGACTGATCATCATGAGATTTCTACTACTAATGCGCAACAGAGGCATTTAACTCTCAGAAGAGTCTGCAATGACAGTCTGAGAGGGAATAGGCTCTTACACAGGTGACAGAACCTGGAAGTGACACCATAAGGATCAAGATGCCAGCTGAGAAGCAATGATCACCAAAGTGTACAGTAGAATGAGATGTGAGAGTGAAATTAATAAACTACAGAAATTCACTATACTGTGTCTAGTTAAGTATCTCATGGTATTGTCACTATCATGCTTTCATCAGGTGTGACTTCAGTAAACAGATACATGAAATTACTCACTGAGTAGAATATACAAGATGCCATGCTTTTAATATTTAGTAAGAAACATGCAAATGTTAACCACAGACAGGAAGTACATATAGACTAAGCTGCAATGTGTTAACAGAGTAGATATCTGATACTTTCTCAGAGGTGTGCTTTCTTTTCATTTTCATCAGCAGTTCACACAGAAAGCATCTATCGAGAACCCTGCAAGCAGGAGACGTCTCCAAACTGCTAGAGCAAGCTCAGTGTTTACAACATCATCTTCCCGTTACAGTACGGTTAGGAGAAGCATTAAAGTATTCAGTGATGGTTTACAGGAAAAATTGTTAATCAGCATTCAACCTAAAAGATAAAACAAAAGCTCTGAACACTTTTCATGTACATTATCATTTGCTTTGTAAGATGACAATGCAGTAGAAGCGACAAGTTCTCTGTGAGCTACATAAACTCAGGAAGCTTCAGTTCCTTCAAAGGCCTCAGGCCTGACACTAGGCACTGGAATTCTGTGAGATGAGGTACAGCCACCGGCAGCACTAATCACCCCTGTGCAGTCAGAGTTAAAGGTGTTCAAGGATGAAACAACCATCTCTGGCTTCTACGAAATGATTGGGACCCATAATCTTACCATCTCTGCAGTATGTGATTTTAGTGTTTATTCCACTCACTCTATAAGTAGGCTCTGCTATACCTTCTAGAACTGACTGCAGTATCTACAGAGGTGTTTCTAAGGTAAACTGGAACAAAACCTTCAAAGGACCTCTACACTACACATTAATCATGGTGAACTTTTTGCAGGTATTGCTTTTGTTTGTTTTTCCATTTTTTTATATTGATTCAGTAAATGAGGCCACATCTGGTTTCTCTACTTTTAGTCTTTATATTCAATTAGCAAAGGCCTTTGACACACTCTGAATCTGAACACCATATTCTAAATGGAGGTGACTCCCTTAGCAGTGCAGTAAGCCCAAAAACGTTTTCAGATCCTACACATTGGCAGGACACAAGGGTGTAGGTAACCATACTCTTTGTAGTCTATTGAGTAAATTTTTTTCTTGAGTATGATATCAGCTTGGCTTTTTTCAGGTCATATTATGTCTACAACTGTCTAAATGAATGCCTTTAACAACAGGTGCAATATTGCTAATCTAAAACAATATTTTTAATATTTTAGGGGAAACAGCTGAAAATATTACTTACATTTATTATATGCTGGGGGGGGGCAGCATTTTGAGAGATGTGTCCATTTTTGTAATAGATGGCCAAGTGGGGTAGCACGAAGAGTTTGTGAATACAAAATTAAACTTGCTTGCTACACCCCTGGCAGGGCATTGTCCTTCCTTGATTTTTATTAGATGAAGCATATATTTCCCAGCTGTTCATCACATGGCCCAGATAAGCAGTCCTTTTTTTCCCATACTGACATTTGGGCCTTTTAACACCCAATCCATTTTTCAGGTGGTGTTGCAAAATTTTAACAAATTCTTTAAGTGTTGATGTTTAGTTAATTTTTTTTAGAATGTCTAACAAATCATCTGGATAGATTTCTTCTCTAAGATCCTTCATAAATCTTCTGATGATTTTCTGGAAGGTAAAAGAAGCCAGATTAACCCCAAACAATGGCCCGTTATACACAAACAAACAGGTATGCACGTCATGTGATTCTGGGATTCGTCATCGAGCAGCATGTGCTGATTAGGCTAATGTCATGTCAGTTTTTCAAAACACTGTCATTTGACTCTGAGTAGTCGTCTGATATACTGTTCTCAAAGCAAGAGATAAGTCACTCTATTGATTATTTTATTTACTATGAATGCATAGTCACTACAGAAATGGACAGAACTGCTTCTTCATGTTGCCAGGATGACATGTGCAGGTCACATGATGCACTTTACTGGGGTAATTGTGTATACTGACCTTTTCAAACAGGAAAGCTCCTTTCCAGCTTGCTGTTTTATGACAAATGGCAATGGAACGTTCTTACAAAACATTGCAGAAATCTTAGGACACACAAAGACAATAGATTTGATGCTGCACAGGATACCCACATCCATTTTAAAGACTGTAGCATCTTCTAAACTGACTTAGGCTTACCCCTATACTCGGAGTCATTTGTATGTTTTAATTCTAGTTCAGTGTGAGCTTTTGCAGCCAGTTTTGTGTTTGTGACTTGCAGTCTGCCTCTTAACTTTACATATCTCTCTGCTACACAAATCATCATTCAACAATGCTGGCTAACCCAAGCTGCATTCTCTATGGCAAGAGTAATTTCAAAAGATCTTGGAAATGTAAGACATATCTTTGATAACAACATTTTATATAGTTTCATGTAACTGATACTACTAACAAACCCCATCAAGCAGGGCCTCACCCAAGTTGCCATCAAGCTCATAGCTCATTGCACATTGGTTAAAATGAAACTTGATGATATGGACCAAACTTTCCCTTTAGGAGTCATGCAGGTTTATCAAACATTTTACCTTTTGGCTTCATTGACTCTACTAAATTTCCTAATAGCTGATGTGAAGTTTTACCCATTGCACTCAGCAAGACAGACGTGTTTATTATGAGGAATGTCATTAGCAGTAAAATAAATTGCTCATTGTGTTCAGTATATGCTGGCCAGGACTCCATTCTGGCTTTGGTTTAATTGGTTATGCCTAGCTGAATCACTATATCCCCTGCCCCCAAAAACTAAACTCTAGTCACCAGTATTATTTGCTGAAATGTCTTAGCAAAGAGGCAACAAAAAGTATACGTTTTGAAAGCTGCATTTATTCTGACTTTTGCCATAATTTTATACAGAATGTGACAGCAAGAAACCATACAAGCTACAGAAGCTTCAAACTGCTAAAACAGGCTCAGTACTCCACACCAGTCATAAATTATACTTATTCTTTATCCAGTCACAAGACTCTTCTAAAGCCAAAAATCTGACAATATATTCACTCTACTGTAACTTCCAAGATTTAGCTGTGCATTGAAAAATTAAATCCATAATGCTCTCTCAGCAAATATTGACCAAAGGTAAATATACTTCAGTATGTGAAAACAAATTATAAAACTAGAAAACATTCTAGCAGCAGACATCTGCCCACTCGATGAGCTGCCCATTACATTTTTCACAACCATCCTCATATCTGCACAGCCAAATATCATGTGCTAAAGTAGGCAACAGAGCTCATATTAGCAGCATGGAGTGTGAAATCTTCTCCTGTAGGTCAGAGACACAACACCTACCTATCTAAATGCACCACAGCAAGCCAATAAGATAAGCTAAACCCTGCCCATGAGATAAGCTAAACCCCTCCCAAGCTGTCATGTGCATCCCCGAATACTTGCACAGTGTATGTATGTATATATGTATAGGAGGGTTGCCAGTGCTACAAGAGAGACCACCATACATCCATAAAGTGTAAGCCTGTGATCAGAGGAGGTAATGAGAACCCCCCCCCACCATCTTCTTCAGGTTTTTGAAAGGCATCATAATTCAGTGTGGGGGGGGTGATCATTTATAAGAAGAAGAGTGTTACTATCAAAAGGATTTATATTTTGGATAGTGATTGCTAACTGAAGCTGAATGGTTATATGATTTGAGCTGCTAAAAAGGTAATAGAAAACTCTGAAACTCTGGTGACCAAAGTTTGCAGATGACTACAAACTGGGGGTTGTTGTTAAGTCACCCTATGACACCCAGACCCTTTAGAATGAACTCTTCCTAGTGAACTCAACGTTTTAATAATAAGCTCAAACTAAATGCTAGAAAGTGTAACATCAGTTTTGGTAGACAGCCCCATCCTCATCATACTGTATAGGTACTACACTATTACAAAACAAAAATATAATCAGTGCCCTAGGCATTTGGGTTGATACTCCCTCTCTTCTGACCTTCATGCGACAATAGCTGTCAAGAAATCCTTTAATTTAGCCCAGTTAATTGCCAAATGAATATCATTAAGGTCTAAAGAGATAATTACTCCCTTATTCAAAGCATTGCTCAGGCCATTTATTAAGTACAATGCTCCCTTTCAGATGTATCTCACTAAACATATCAAACAGTTAGACAGACTCCAAAGGTTATCAACTAAAAAGATTAAAAGCTTAAAGACTCTGAGCTACCAAGAGAGGCTGGAAGCTCTGTTTCTTTACTCTGTCTTGTATAGACTTTTGGAAATAAATCTCTTTCTTGATTACTGTGCCATTAGATACCAGGCTGTCCAGGAACTCCTGTTTCTTCACAAGTCCAATATCTTCTTCTCCAGTACTAAAAAACATTGAACTAATTCTTCACCAATAAATAAAACATGTTAGAGGACAGGATGACTTAGTGCATCCCAAACCCCTGGAATATGTATTCTGGGATTGACTGTTTTGGCCATCCTAGATAAAAGAAATTTGGCCTGAGGGAAGGCCCCAACAATATATGAATGGTCACAGAACTCACTGGCCTTGAAATACCTATGAATCTATGATTTATAATGTAGACCATGTGAAGAAGATTATTCCACTGAATCAATAGCCGACCTGAAGGACATCTGCAGGGTGAGTAAGGAATGGAGTGGGTTGTCCTCAACTGACTTATTGTAAAGTACTGATCTAATTATAGACATTGATTTTTTTTTTAGAAACAATCAGCAAAGCAGTTTTCTGGACTAATTTGTTGGTAAATGTTTACATTTTATTGGCTTGTTACAGCATTTGTTACAGACTTCTAATCTTTTCCTGCTCCACATAGACATTAGTTACGTACAGTCATAGCCTACCCACAGCCTTATTTGTCTTTTCTTATTAATTCTTTATTTTTCCTGTTGTTCTTTTGTGCTGCGGAGGGGTTTCCACAGGCATCATGTTACTGAATTGCAATTTTTATTAGACCTTTCAGTGCCTTATTCTGGCTGTTGCCTCGTTTAGCTGGGGCCACAACATAAACCATGCCCTGCTGACACAAAGGAGCCCCTTTGCTCATAACAAGCTTTCTGTGTCTCAACGTATGGACTTATTACCTCTGGACAAAAAAATCGGTTTACTAAATACAAGGATCCTCTGTAATAATAGCAACAGTCTGCAGGCATGGCTTTTCCTATGTGATCTCAATCTACATGCCATTAAAGAACTGTGGGTTAAGCTTGATATGCCAAATCTCAAACATGTATTTAATAACTAAAGCTACCTAAAATGCAATAATCGTCTGACTAAGGATGGGGCTATCTGCCTATTACAGGTGGCCCATCTTTCCTTAACTCTTACTAGTGTATCCTTATTTCATGAGGAATATGGTCCAGTTTATCTCCTAAATTTATTTTTCAATATTTTCCACCTCTCACTTTATGCTAATAATCTATTCCTTTGCAATGAGATTAATATCACTCTCACTGGACCCTACAGAGAAAGAAGGTTCTTGGCATTGTAGACAACATGGATCTTAACTCAGGTCATTATGGAACCCACAAGGCTAAAATCACTGTCTGGAAATCATCCTCTTATAGATTTTGTAATCACTAATCATCATTTCAAAATCTTTAATATTGATGTTCTTTGTCCCACCGTGTAAGACAATTGCCCAATCATTTTCCTACTCTTTACAAAATACCTAATATTTTACCACACTTTCTTTAATATGTAGGCCATCAAACAATATATACAACCTTGAAACAACACTCCATCCTGACCTGGACTTCAAATTTTCAGTGCTGTGTTGTTGATCCTATACTGTTCTTATTCCAGTTCTTGTCAGGACCTTTACAACATATTTGCTTCCCTATCTATAGAAAAGAAGGGGGTCTGGAAGAGCCTAGGTGACCAAAGAACTTATCAAGCTCTTGAGTTTATGAAAGTTTATGAATGCAGCCTGGTCTGCCTAGAAAGGATCACCAACCACTAACTCAAGAGCAAATTTATTGTTTTTAGAAACCCAGCTAAACAAATCTGTTAGAGGGCATAAGTCTACACTCTAAAAACAGGCATACCAGAAACTTCTCTAATGCCAAGAGCTTTTAGAAGGAACTGATATGGCTTACAGGTAGATCCCAACATCACACTCTAACTTTCCTTAAATTAGATTCCGACTCAATACATCTGTGATGATGTGAGGTAGTGTCAATTGTGCTAAGGGGAGTAGGGCAGTGCATGTGTAACATATGCCATCATAGGTAGCTGGAGGTTTGTAAAGAATTATATGTCATTTGAATATCAAACTGATTTGTACAGATACTTGTGTTAAAAATGTATTTTTAAAGCTGCTTGTGTTAAAAAGTATCAACAGTGGGTCCTGCTCGACAGAAAAGACATATACATGTATGTCAGACTGTATTGTTGTAACTGATTAAATGTACATATTTTAATAAAGTATACTGGAAGGGAAGGGGTTAGGCTCAGCCTAGCTAAACCTTAAGAAAAATAACCTGAAATTAAATGACTTGGTTAGGCCATAAAGATTCTATCTCAAAGGTCTGAATGCAGCCAGAGACATAATGTCTATGAAAAGCCTTTCTGCTGGAAGGATAGAAGGGCTGGAATTGTTTTATAGCTTCCAGATGCTTTATTAAGCCTTAGCAAAGTTATGTGTGTGTACTGTGACACTTTTGTGCCAAATCCTGGCTCAGTTGCTAGTGTAGGGGTAGTATGGGGACCACAGAGTTAGGTGACCAGATGTAATGTCATTTTGTAGCCAGAACTGAAATTGTATTTAGATACTAGTGAGAGATTTGATAGAAGCACTCAGCACTCTGTCTTGGATCTGACAACAAGACACACTCATCCAGTTCATCTTGCCTTGCTCTAACAAGTAAGTAGAGAACAGAAATTATTCAGTCAGTTAGGGAAATATAGTGTGATTAGTTAAATATTGTTTTTCCTGTATCTGAATATTTCCATCTGTTTTATTTTTATATTTCCTGTGAATTGAAACTCTGGTGTTTATTGTGAATATATATTGAGCATTGTCATTTTTTATTAAATATATGTAAACCTTTCATTGTGTCTGGTCTTTTAGAAAATGTTTTAACCTTTGAAAGCACTTGCATTTATTTAATGGCAATGTGGCTTCACATTCCTGAAAGTTTTGCTGCTTGGAAACACTACCATTTGTATAACTATTAATTTTACTACGTATTATCAGGTACGCTGGAAAGACCCTTAGATTAGCTGGCCTTGAGGTGTTCTACCTTACAGTCTGGGTGGAGGTGGCATAGCGGGTAAATCCGTGCCAGCCTTTACCAGGTGTGCATGTGTGAAAATCAAATCTCAAAGAGTATGTGTGTCAAATACTTGGAAAAGGGACACAGAGCACTGATTTCACACAGAGAGTAGTGAAGGACTTGGCTTGGAGCACCTGGCTGAGGACTCAACTCTGAGGTGGTCAGTGTGGAGTCTTATTTAGGGCCTGAAGATGAAGTCCAGCCCAAGGATTGTAGTGTGCATTTTCTGTGTGCTCTTAAGGGAAATTGTTCTCTGTACAAAGAGCTGCATCTGAAAAGTGTGTGTGTGTGTGTGTGTGTGTGTGTGTGTGTGTGTGTGTGTGTGTGTGTGTGTGTGTGTGTGTGTGTGTGTGTGTGTGTGTGTGTGTCTACTTTTCTCTTAGTGAACATTCCCTGATAGTGTCAGTGGTGAGAATTGAGGCTTCTTGATCACTGGCCCAGAGGAGGGACATCACAACATCTTCACAATTTTTAAAGGAAATTCAGTTTTTCCTCAAATAAGTTTTTTAGTTCCATATTTGTACCCTCGGCTACTGATAATAATTTCTTAAATTCATTTTTATTTTTAAGAAAATGACTGAAGAACAGGTTATTCTCTTTTAGTAAACATGATAGCCTGGGTAGTGATAGCCTATACCCCTGGTATTCGGCATAATGCAGAGATGTAATTTGCGGTCCTTTAACACACATTCTCAGCCTGTCTCATTCTCCTTCCCTTCCCTCTTCATCAGAGCTCCTTTTATGCTGCCAGGAAGCCTGCCATTGTTTTTTCCTCTTCAAAAATCTTTTCTGTTTTAGATGTCAGAATGATGTCTCAGCTACCCTCAGTAGTAAAGATACTTGAAAGTATAATGTTTCAACAGATTACTGATTATTCTACTTTGATCTGCCCTCTAGTCTTCAATATGGCTTTACCTTGTACAGAAACATCCTTACTGCACTCTCGCTACTTTCAGATGCTACTTTTTGGCACAGAGATTGGACTTCCAAGTGGAGCCTTGTTTGTTGATCTCACTAGAGTCTTCAACTCAGGTAATCATACAATTCTTTAGAACTGTATGAAGGCTGTAGGGTTTTTATTATGATGCTCTTGTGTGATTTTCCAATTATCTTTTTTACAAGGTCATTTCAAGTCAAGATTGATTTAATGCTGACATGCTACTACATGTGCCAATTGAAAATCTCGGCACATGAAAAATTTAACAGAAAAAATTATAAAACATATTGTGTTTGCAGGAGGGGGGCAAGCCACCCTGAACCCTATTAATTATATATACTAACTTCAAGATCACACAATCTTGGGAAAAAGACATATTTCCCTACTCTGAGAATTGTGTGGTCTCATATATTTGTTTTGTCAATCAAATTTTGTTGGCTAAACAGATGTCAACGGAAGATAGATTCAATCAACTTTGGTCAACCCATATATATAGTTTACTATCCAAATACGGAAAATGAATGTGTGCATATAATCAGGCCATTAAAATATGTCAAAAATAAAAATTGTATTATTTCCCAATTCTAAACCATGTTAAAACTGAGTATTCGATGTTTTGAAAATATGACCATTGAACTGCATTTGCCATCCAGATATCAGTATTACAGAATCGCTAGGTTTATTTCAATTTTAAAAAACTTTGAAACCATACATTTGATGTAACTCGACCCAAAAAGGTTTATTAATGGATTTTGATAGCAAACATCTCTCTCTCTCTCTCTCTCTCTATATATATATATATATATATATATATATATATATATATATATACACACACACTATATGGTTCCACTTTCAAAGCTCAAAATACTGAAATGTCGAATTTCAGTATCCCGAGATGAAAAATCAAAAGTGAAAATCATGAACCACGGAAATTATCCCAGGGCAAGTAAACACTTGCCCAGAACTACAAAATACATACCATACCATCATAAACCCACCTAGAAAATAACAGATCATACACTGCATGCCATTTCATGGCTAGCTACTTCATGGTGAAAAAAATTGACTCTGGGTGACTTGATCATATTAATTAATGTTGCCAGATTGACATGGGTATTTTCCAGTAATAAGTGGGTTGAGGACCCAGCCTTATCTGACCTATGCCAGGGACCCATTGTAACAGTGGGAGGGCTGTACATGCCCCCTATTGACCAGTGTGTGTCTTCCATAATGACCAGCAGCCCTGGGTTAATAACCTGCTGGCCATCCTGTGACCAGTTGCCCAGCTTGAATTACCTGGGATATCTCTGTTGAGCAATAACCTGCCAAACATGAACTAAGAACTGCTACACTCAATTTAGTTTCATTGACAGGATGCAACCTGGAAGTGAATGACATGATTGTAAGGAAGAAGCTAAACATGCTATGTATCCAGGAGACAAGATGGAAGGGTAGTGCAACAAAGTTACTTGGCTTGGGGACCAAAGTCTACTACACAGTAGGAGGGCCAACTAGAAATGGTGTGGGGATAGTGGTGAGGTAGAAGCTTCAGAAGACAGTGAGGGATGTCATCAGAATTAATGAATGACTCATGGTAGTCAGACTCCAGTTTAAACATTGGGTAGTATTCATACTCTTAGCCTATGCACCACACCATTGTTGTGATAGTGAAGAAAAGAATGCATTCAGACATCAGTTGCAGGACCAACTACATAAAGCAACACAACATAAATTGGTGTTGATAATGCATGACCTGAATGCACATATATGGGACAGTCAGAAAAGGATATGAGGACTGCCTTGGTCCACATGGGTGGGGCAATAGGAATAAAGAAGGAGCATTCTACACTTCGATTTGGCAAATGGCTCGATGGTGGCCAACACATGGTTCAGCAAGAGAGAGACAGACACATCACATAAAAGGGTGGCCAGCATGCAACTTAAGTAGACTTTCTCCCTGTAAGGGTAGAATCAGTGAATGCCCACAGCATAAACCACTGGTTGCCACAATCCGTTGTAAACAGGGGGTCAGAGAAGGCTCTAAGAATAACAGAGATGAGGTTGAAGACTTGGAAATTGACTGGAGATAAAGCCCATGAGTTCAAGAAATTACTCAGAGCTCTAGCACTTGACAAAGAAGAAGAAATAGGTTGAGTCAAAGAAGAATGTCAGTGTCTCAAAATGCCATGTGTGAGGACCATAGAACAGGTATGTGCCCGAGCCAGGAATGCAAATAAGGTACATAAAGAAAGTTTGTGATGTAATACAGAATTCCAGGAAGACATCAAAAGAAAGAAGGAGTGCAGGAAAAACTTGGAGATGTAAAAGATGGACTAGGCTAAGAAGGAATATTGGTTAGCAAACAAAGAAGCTAAGAGAGGAGTTGCAATAGCAAAGAACAAGGCATCGGAGGCACTCTACCACTTCTGGAAAGTGACTCGATAGACGGCATAAAGAAAGTCTATCAGGTTTAAGGCAAAGGCAGAAAGATAAAGAAGATAGTCAAACATCCTTCATAACAGATACCAACAACAACCTGCTCACCAGCCCACAGGACATCAAAGGCAGATGGAAGGAGCACTTCCAGCAGCTTCTGAATGATGAAAACCCCACAGAAGCTGCACTGCCCCAGACGCAGCCTACGATGACAGAAGAAGAGTAGCCCACCCTAGAAGAAGAAAGAAAACGAAGTCATGGAAAGCAGAAGACTCAGATTAGGTCACAGCAGATATGATAAAGATGGGTGAGGTAGGGGAGAAATGGTTTCTGAGGGTACTCATAGCAGTATGGAGAGAAAGGCGTATCCCAGATGACTGGAGAATAAGCATACTCATGCTAGTGTACAAGAACAAAAGGGACATCCACAACTGTGAGCAGTACAGAAGCATGAAACTCCTGGAAATAGGAACAATTGAGACAAACTAACACAGTGTATATGCAAGGTTGTTTAAAGTGAGCTTTACGTACATTATTCTGAGAGATATCTCTCTAGTGCCTAAGACCTAGACATGCACCTTGCCTCGTATCTTTACTCTGTCCCTCACAACTTACTGTGATTTTCTGGTAAATTATTGAGGATCACAATTAATTAATGATGTCAGATGTTATAGTTTCATACAGTATTGTTCACAAAATACATATTGATGCATACCTTGTTGTTCGTTTTAACCTTTTTGATCTAATTTATTCATTTTATTTTTAACCTTTTTAATACATGTTAAGTGGATTAGAGTAATATTTAAAAATTGCTCTGATTTGGAGCCTTTGTCCTCTCACTATTTTTGCTTTGTCCAGAATTTTCGAACAAAGTTCAGTGGGGGTCATGTAATAATAAGTTTGTGCATGGTAATGATGAACGGGATTTAATCAAGTTTATTCATACACAGAACATCCGGATATGTAAACCCGATAAAGGAGGGGTTTAGTGGTTTTTGATGTTGATAATTATAATGATCGAATTAATGAATTACTTAGTAACGAGACATATTTGATTAGTTCTAGATCTGAACTTAATAGTGCATATAATTTAGTTAAATCTTGTATTAATGACCTCTCTATTGAGGGGCATATAGATCAACATCTATTGAATTATATGTCTACTTCATTTCCAGTGTATCTGTCTCTGTTTGGCATCCCTAAGATCCACAAAGACCTCTTAAATCCCCCATGAGGCCCCTAGTAGATAGCCGTGGTTCCCCTACTTATGTTTGCACTAAAGTTATTGATTCTATCTTACAAAAATGTGTCACATCTGAAGTTCAAATTTGTAAAGACTCCTGGTCATTTTTGGCAAATATGAATGTCTTGGAGTTTAGTCCCAGTTATAACCTGTTAACAATAGATGTGAAGGACTTATATACTTGTATCCCACACCAAATTGCGATTGAATGGGTTGCTTATATGATTAGGAAACATGGGGCTATAAGTGATGATATATCTTTAGTGATGGAATTATTGGATTTGGTGTTAACCAATAATTATTTCATTTTTAATCAGCAATTTTATTTGCAGAAAGTTGGGTTGGCTATGGGGTCCCCATGTGGGGCCAGCGTAGCCAACCTTGTAATGGCGTATTGGGAGTCTGAGTTTGTTTTCAAGAATCAATTATACACAGAGCATGTTGTATATTACACAAGATATCTTGACGATATCTTTGTTTTATTAAAAGGGGACGAACAGGTAGTTGCCAGTTTACTAGAGGTCTTCAATTCTTCAACTGAATTCTTAAAATTTACGTCAACTTTTGATACAATGTCAATTTCTTATTTAGATATATTAATTAATAAGAACATAGAATTGAATTGTTTTACAGCTAAAATTTATCGGAAAAATACATATTCGAATATGTTTCTTAATTTTTCAAGTAGTCACCCCTTTCATCAGAAAAGGGCTGTTGTTAAAGGACAACTTGTTAGGGCAGCCCGGATTTCCACCCAGGATGCAGATTTCAATGACGAATGTGAATTTTTGAGAACTGCCTTTGAACATAGGGGTTACCCATTAGACTTACTAGAAGATCTAATCCAGGAAGTCAAGATGAAAAGGGTAAATTATGTCTATGTACCATTGTTGGCTAGGAAAACTGTTGTTGTAGAAGTGAATCCAAAACTTGGAAAGTCTGACTACCTTTGTATCGGTGCAACAACTACTGAGGCAGTATTTGAAAGTGGGGCTAGTAGTTTTATTACTACTTACTGTACACAGAGTTATTCTTGTATAAATGTAATTAAGAAGAATTGGGGCCTGTTCAGATCGAATCAGAGTTTATTAAATAAATTGGGGGAAAGGCCTAAGATAGTTTTTAAATGAGGCAAGAACTTGAAAGATTTGTTAGCACACAGTTCAAATCCTCTTGTTAAGACAACAGGTATGGTAAAATGTGAGGCTTGTAAAATGTGTAAATATATAGAAACAACTAATTTTTTACTATTAACGATTATAGATATAGATTACAAGGTAAGTTTAACTGTAACTCTAAAGAAATAGTATATTTGGCTACGTGCATGTGTTGTCCTGCCTTCTATGTTGGCAAGACGGAGCAGAGGCTGCGTGATAGAATATATGAGCATATTTATGCCATAAGCCACAAGAAGGCAGACAACGCCCTAGCCAAACACATTGCTTTGTATCGTAACCATTATTTTAAATTTTTGGTTATTGATTGTATATCTAGGAGCTTTAGAGGTGGCTCATATGCTCTTAGATTATATGAACTGGAACTAAAATGGCAAATTAGGTTAAATGCATGTAATGTACCTGGTTTAAATGATGCAGTTTCTATCAGCAGTTTGTTGAAACTAAAGAGTTTAGACAGATAACAGAAATAAGTTCATTTTACCTGTGATAGATGACTTTAAGAGGTCATGGTATCTTAATTGTTTAATTAGTATTTTTAATTTTTGCGCCTTTTTGTGGTATCTCATTATTTAAACGAGTTGGTGTTTTCTTTTTGTATTCTGATGAAGGCTGTGTTGTATCAGCCGAAAAGTGCTTAAATCATTTTAAAGTATTAAACGGAGTTGGTTGCCAGTATCGTTTGAGCTTTTTTTGTTTTTATTCAGAGGTAGACCTAGAAGAAAAGGAGAAATAAATGAGTTAGAGTGATGGATGTTCTTTTAATCCCTCTGTTTCATTTCATTTTATTTCTGGTCCCAGAAACAGGTTAAGAAAAAAAATTGTTACACATACCTCTCAACCTCTCAGCACAAAAAGTCTGGACAAAGCCTGACAGAATGGGAGGACAAAGGCCCCAAAATAGGGACAGATTTTAAATACTGCTCTTATAAACTTAGAAAGTTGCTAGAATAACATGATTTGTCTTAACATGCATTTTTCTAACAGATATGAAGTCTGAAACACAATTGTATATCGTTATTTAGTGACCTTAATCATGAGATCATCCCAGAAAATCAGAAATTTTATGAGGAACACACCAAAAATATGAGGTAAAAATCTCAATATTCTGTGGAAATCTGGACAGTTGAGAGGTGTGTGTTACAATGATAAATAAGGCAAACGTGAAGTATAGAGTAGCTACCATATATCCTAAACATCATCACAATCCCTTAAATGGGTTTTGTGCAGTCAAACTTGCATGTGGTTGTAATATTAGGGTTATTCTCCAAATTAATAGCCTTAACATTACTTATTGCATGCAGGGACAAATTTCCTTCAGACAGTGGACATAGAGCCACCAAATATTCTTCTACCATGACTGACCTGTTACTCACCTTTTGCCTACTACAAGGCACATTTCTTATAGTTGATTAAGCTTATGTAAAGCTATAGCACATAGTATAGGCAGCGCAGTATCTTTGTATGGTCAGACATGTCAGTGATAACATCTTTCAAGTAATAGTAATATTGCCTAGGTAACATGTTCAGAATGGGTGTATCTGCCAGAACAATATCGTCAAATATGGCCCTGTCCTTGAACACTGTTGCTCTAGAAAGTAATTTAATGGTCATTGTTTGAAATGAGTTTTGGCTTGGTATCAGATAATGACAGTATGATTCATCATGTCAGACTCTACAGATGTCAGGCTTAAAACATTTATGTTTGTAAATGACATGCATACTTATGGCCATCAGCTATCTAGTCTACAAACCATTGTTCATGGCAGTGTCCCTATGGTCCGCAATGCTCAACAATCAAGGCAAGAGTTGATTCAAAAATGCTTCTACCAACAATGACCACAATTGCAGAGTCAGAGCCATTAGTATACTGTGTTAATGTTGGGATTCAGTACTGCTGCAGTTCCTATTGGTGAGACTTCACTTGCATCACTTTGCTAGGGATGGGCTAAGTGTGGTTGTGATAATGTGCTTCTGTGCACTGTACTCCATAGTTGGATGTGCCACTGTCTCATCTATTGCTGTTGCCTGCTGTTAGTGTGTTTAACTATTCCATGAAGTGCCAGTCCAAATAATGGTAATGTTGTTACACAGCTATTTTATACTGAGCAGTACATCACCACTTCATGGATACCAAGTGCCAGGTAGTAGGTGCTAGTAGGGTACATCTATACTTGTATCCTTGTAAATTCCTGACACTGCTCCATAGTGTATCGAGTGATGCGCACATTTGTGAATTATGGAATATGCTATGGATCACCATTTGCATGCCTTTTCAATACCTTAACCTACTCAGATAAGCAGTAGCATATGCAGCTTCTCCTTTGTACATGGGCCTGTTTATGACCTTTGTACATGGGTCTGTTTATGACCTTTGTACATGGCTCTGTTTATGACCTTTGTACATGGGTCTGTTTATGACCTTTGTACATGGGTCTGTTTATGACCTTTGTACATGGGACTGTTTATGACCTTTGTACATGGCTCTGTTTATGACCATTGTACGTGGCTCTGTTTATGACCTTTGTACATGGGTCTGTTTATGACCTTTGTACATGGGTCCGTTTATGATTTTCACAGCATGATGGCGTATGACCTGGACTATGCACTAGCCCTGTGCATTTGAAAACAGCATTTATAGGTTAATATGTTCATAGGAGGTGACTAGGCTAATGGCCCTAGCGTTTTTACAGGTCTAACCATGCTAATCCCAAGTATCCACATTTGTTCTTTTCAGGTAGTTCGCAAAATGAATTTATGAACAGACCGGGTCTGTAATCAACACCAGCTACCCCTGTCCATGAGGGACATGGGTGCCACCCCAGGGGTGAATTTGCAGTCTCCCATCCAATTATCTAGGCTGCATTTGAATAGAGTCACTGAGGAGCACTATTTTACATGAATAAGAAGTCTATTCTACCGAATCAGCAGTCTCTGGGAGACATATCTGCCTCTCCATCATGTTCTGTTAATGTCATTGGCTAGGTCGAGATCCTAAAGTGAATGACTCTTGTGCCATTTGATTTGTGGTTGTGCAGCATTTCCATTAGGGTAGGGTTGAAGATTGCCCTATAGCCTAGGCACAAGTTGTCTATCAGCAGCCTATAAGATACGGAGTAAAGTGACAGGGCTTTCAGTCTGGCCATGTAGATGATGGTTTGGATTCCCTGTATTTTATTATTGAGAAACATCTGAGGTCTCTCCAGCTACTGCAAGTGTCTGGTAAGGTGCATTATACTTTATTAGTGGCATGATGAGGGTCGAGTATAGTGGAGTTATAACAGCCCTTCACCTGGATGCTACACCCTTGCTTATGAAGTGCTCTATGTAGAAAGCTTTCCTTACCACTGTGCAAACTTGGTGGACGAAATTCAGCTTGCTATAAACCTATGTTCCCAAGTCTCTTACCAATGGGTTGGAACTCATGGAGGTGCAATCAATATTGTAATTTGTAGAGAATTCCATTTTGCGAAAGGGAAGAATAATGCATTTTTTTTTTCATTTAGTTTCAGACCATGGCTTTGGCATTAATCATTCATTTGTATTAGCCCTTCTTATAATACATTGACATTGTTAGGGGTCTCAGTGATTGCTCCCAGTTTGCAATCATCAGCGAACTTAGTGAGCCAGAGGCCATCTACTTTGGCCTGAACTTCTGCAAAATATATGGCAAACAGTAAGTAGCCCAATACAGACCCCTGTGGTACCCCACTGTTGATGGGTCTTCTGGTGGAGGTGGAGTCACCATTTTTAATAGAGTGTGCTCTGTCGGTGAGCCAATTGGCTACCTATCTAGTAACATACAGGTTAATCCCTAGCTAGGAGAGCTTCTCAATGATGCTAGAGTGGGGGATTGTGTCAAAAACTTTGGCAAGATTAAGATAGGCTGTGTGCACTGCCTTGCCTTCGTCCATTGCTTTGGTGACATACTGAAAAAAGTCTATCAGGTTTAATAAGCATTATCTACCCTTAACAAAGCCAAACTAGGTGGATCCAGCACTTGGAGGTTGCCTATGCCCTTGTTGATAAGGTCCATGATAATTATTTCCATGGCCTTGCAGATGAGGCTGGTTAGACTTATGGGTCTGTAGTTCCCAGGGTCAGTTGATGCCCCCCCCACCTTTGTGCAGGGGAATTTCTGTGCTGTTCTCTATTCTGCAGCCAGTTCTCAAGCTATGATTAAAGAGAATGCCAAGTGGGTCTGCTAGGTCTTGTTTTAGATTGTTTACTAAACAACCTGGGATATTATCTGGTGCCGTTAAGACTGTGTTTTTGGCCTTGGTGAGCACAGAGATGATCTGTTCTCTAGAGATACTAGGCAGCGGGCTGATGTCAGGTATGCTTTGAGATATGGTAGGTGGGGATAGAGGGTGAAATTTGCACTGAATCTGTCAGCTAGCAGGTTGGTGATATCTTCCAGTGTCATATGAGAGATCCCATCTACAGCCAGTTCAGCACATAGCTAGGCATTCCCTTTTAGACTTTGGATGTAGTTAAAGCATGCCTTATGTTTATCTTTGGCTAGGGATGAAATTTTAGTGTTATAATTTGCCTTAGAAGATTTTACAAGATTTCTGATTTTCTTGTTTAGGCTTACGAGGGAACTCTTCCTCTGCAGACAGATATCCCTCTTGCTTTTGGACAACATTTCTTCTACTTGTTCTATAATCTGTTTAAACCTGAAGTCCACCAAGGTGACTTGTTTTTACTGGAAGATGGTGTTTTGATCCAGTCAGGTACAGCAGAGTTTATGCAGTCACTTAAGTGTTTGTATGGGGCATTTGTGTACACTTCTGCATAGTGATCATCCATGTCTGTGATTGTGAGTTGTTTGAAGCTTTTTATACCATTGTCTAGTAGGCTGTAGTTAGATTTGGTAAATTTCTTTATAATTTTTGTTCCTGTGAGGGTGTCAGTTGCAGTAGTTACTTCAAACAAGACTGATTTGTGGTCTGACTTAACCAGGGAGGGCATCATGCATGGGGAAGTATAGTGCCCCCACTGTTGGTGAGTACTATGTCCAGTGGGGGTGTGGACTATCTGTTCCAGATCATTTGTGTTAACAAAGTCCAGAAACCTCTGGACGAGAGTGTTTTTGCTTGTGTATGTCACTCAGTCTATGGAAGGATAGTTAAAATCTCCCCTGACTAAGGTGATGGCTGCATGGCAAGGGATTTTAGTAAATCAAGATCTATAGCTGGCAATGATGTAGTATGTTACTTTCCCAATTGTTAATTGGACATGGAGTAGTTTGAGAGAGTCATGCTGTTTCACCAGTCTCGAAGTGTATTTGGTTTTAATAAAGATGGATTCACCTCCACCTTTAGTTCCTTCACACTCATTTTGAGGTCTGAAAGTGTGGAAGGCATAGCAGCCTTGCACGGCTGGGGGGCTGTCAGCGGCCTTGAACCATATCTCAGAAACTGCACAGATGTCAGCATCCTCCAAGGTGAGGAGTGCTTCCAGGGAGTGCAGTTTCATGTTTAAACTCCCAGCATTAAGCATCACGACCCTGAGTTTGTCTCTGTGATGTTATGAGGTAGTGCCATCTGTGTCAGGGAGAGTAGGGCAGTGTACATATATCAGCATAGCTAGCTGGACATTTGTAAACAATTTTATGTTATTTGACTATTACACTGATTTGTACAGATGTTTGCATTAAAAATATATTTGTAAAGTTACTTGTGTTAAAAATGCATCAGCAGTAGGTCCTGCTGGACAGAAATAATGTATGCATGTATGTTGGGTTTATTATTGTAACTGATCAAATGTGTATGTTTATCAGAGAACCCTGGAAGGGTGGAGAGTTTGAAATTGTGTTATAGCTTTCAGATGCTGCCACAAATCTTAGCAAAGCTCTATGTGTGTATTGTACCAAAGTCAAATGACCAGAGGTGATGTCATCTTCTAACCATTATCTGGTTTCTTTGGAACTCTCGCAACAGCACTTTGGAAACTGACAGGAAAGATTTCTGACAGGATATATCTCACATATTCACACAGGCAAAGAGAGACATCATCTGGCTTTTGCTGTGGTAAGACACTCAGCACACATCAGCTTGCCTTACTTTAGTAAGTAGTCAGGGAACAGTAATGCTTAATTTAGTCAGGGACATTTAATGAGAATAGTTTAGTATTGTTTTCTGCATCTATGAGAAACTATCCAACTGTATTATTTTTTATATCTCTGTAAAGATGTTAAGATTTGCACTGGGTGTGATGAAGGTAGACAGGATTAGGAATAGGTATATTAGAGGGTCAGCCCAGGTTGGACGGTTTGGAGACAACCACATAGATAAGACGTAAAATTTATTGTACACCTGGTATGTGGTTGGATTTTTTTATTTTTTATTTTTATTTTTCATCAGTTTTGGTGTTTTACACTATTTATTTAAATGGTTTGGAGACAAAGTAATTGAGGTGAGATTGTGTTCGTTTGGATATGTGCTGAGGGGGGATGCTGGGTATATTGGGAAAAGGATGCTGAGGATGAAGCTGCCAGGTAAGAGGAAGGCCTAAGATAAGGTTTATAGATGTGGTGAGAGAGGACATGCAGGTGGTTGGTGTGACAGAGCAAGATGCAGAGGACAGGAAGAAATGGAAACAGATGATCCACTGTGGTGACCCCTAATGGGAACAGCCAAAAGAAAAAGAAGATTAAATATTTTAATACCTTTCATTGTGGCTGATCCTTTAGAGAATTCTTTTAACATCTTGAGAGTACTTATGCTTGTTTTAGTAATACTGTGGCCACTCCTGAAAGCCTTGCTGCTTTGGTCACAACCTTCCATTTGTATTAGTATTAATTTTATACAGTATAATTAGGCACCCTTTGAATGAGCATTAGGGTAGCTGAGTGGTGGCAGTGTGATTACCTCAGGATCTGGGCAGAAAAGGTCACAGCTAGTAAATCCGTGCCAGCTTTTCCCAGGTGTGTATGTGTATGTGAAACTCAAATATCCAAGGTGTGTGTCTTAGTTACTGGGAACAGGGGCACAGAGCTCTAAAGTGGTCAATGTGGAGTTTGCATGGGTCCAGAGAGAGAAAAAGAGTCCAGTCCCAGGTCTGGAGCGTGCTCCCTCTGTGCTCTTAAGGGAAATTGTGCTTGGTGCAGGGAGCTGCATCTGAAAATACTGTATGATTCCATCTTTGCTCTTAGTGACCATACTTCACTGATTCCAGTCAGTGGTGAGGACTGAGTCTCCTTGAATGTTGGCCCAGAGTTGGGACCTGTCACAGTTTCAATTAGATTTTGTTATGCTGGAAAATTTGTTGTTTTGACACTGCCTAAAAAGGCACTATGGGGGAGGCAATGGCCGTTGCCTGTATCAGAAAACCTAGAGGGGACAGGTGCAGACCATCTCTAGCAAATTAGTGAGGTCTATCTACCATATCCTCCCGGGTCTATATTAGAACATCGAAATTTCACAATTTTGAATGTTCTAACATTGACCCCCTATTCAGCGAATGCTGACAGCATTGAACATTCAGAACAGCAAATTTTTTCCTAGGGAAAAAATTTGCTGTTCCTAAACACATACACACAACACAAGCACACCAAACAAACAGCAACCCACACACATACACCCAAAATCTTACAGCTAACCCTACACTAAACTGTACAAACACCACTAACTATCCACTTACCTTAACCCAAACCCTAACCCTAAGGTCCGTCACTATTGCACACTCACCTCACCCGTGCCCTAACCCTAACTCACCTAACCGACCCTAACCCTCATGTCCACACAATTGCACACATACCTCCCTCGTGTCCTAACCTAAACTCACCTAACCCGCCCTAACCCTCACGTCCACACAATCGCACACATACCTCCCTCATGCCCTAACTCACCTAACCCACCCTAACCCTCACGTCCACACAATCGCACACATACCTAACCCGTGCCCTAACCCTAACTCACCTAACCCATGCCCAATCGCACACTTACCTGAACCGACCAGTAACTTTCCACCACAGCGCTGAAAATAGCAAAATGACAGAAACGGACAACCACATTCTTTCCCTAGGAAAAAATTCGGTTATCTGTCGTTTTGCTATTTTCAGTATTCGCTGAATAGGGGTCGATATTAGAACATTCGAAATTATGAAATTTTGATGTTCTAATATAGACCCTATCCTCCCAGGCTGACAGATACTGGATCCCCCCCTGGACTGACACCAGAAGCTGAGACAATTGTTGAAGTCAATCATTTTTTGTTTGTATTGTGGCATCATCCTGGGTGATGGAAGAATACTGCTTAGGGCTAGGGACATACCTGTCTGAGACACATAATCAGACAGTTCTGTCATGTCTCTCTTCATACACTGCAGAGAGGTACATCTCTAGTCATTCACTCCAACATGTACTATGATTTAGTCATAATGGTACTTGTTGTTGACTGACTTGAGTGCATGCGTAATTTGTCAGACACTGGCACCTGATAGTCAGCTGACTGTGACCTTTTTCTTGTCCATTCTGGATAGGGGGACACCTATGTGTCTCACTATGGAGTTGCCTATGACCAAGACATTTGACGTGTTTTGCCTTAGGGGTTTATTTGTTGAGAGACAGGTTTGTGTGTTGATATGCTTAGTGGTTTCTTTTTGCTTAGTGGTGAGTGTGAGTGGTGTGCATTTTGGAGGTCTCTGTTCTTTTGGTAAGCTTTTAGTGAGTACCTCCAGTTATGTGGGTTTATGTGTCATGACCTTATTTTGTGTGACAGATGAGGTATGCAAATGAAGTGAATCATGTGTGCTGAAACCTGTTTGATGTCTAGTTTGTTTTTACATGAGAGAATTGACTCCACTTCCACGGTGTATTTGTATCTCCCACATAGGGTGTTAGTTTGCTTTAGGAGTATCGTTGTCGGTATACATGAAGCAATTGCTACATTGCCTCAAGATGGTTAAATCAATCAAGCTGGCAAGAGAAATGACGGGACACTACTAGTCCATTGTGGCAGGATGTTTCTGAATGTGGTATGTGAGAAGGAAGTGGGCTAGCTGGACTTAGAACTTCGGCTTAATTAGTGGACTAGTTTGACTTGCGGTAGCAAAGACAGTGGGTGTATAGTAGGTTGTGAATGATAAGTGTGAGAATGCTGCTTAGAGCACAACTGAGTTGCCCTTTGCTCAGCAGAGACACTTGGAGTTGTCTACTGGAAAGTCTCTAGGGAAAAAAGATGTTCCCAGGCATTTGCATCTATACAGGCCACTGCTAAACCCTGTTGTGTGATGTGCAGCAATGAGCAAATGTGAGGCTTATATGCAGGTGAATTTAAACAGTTTTTAACACAACTATCAATGGAAAAGCCCCAAACTGAGCCTTTCTGCAGAAATCCCCAACTTAGATGGGTCCTGAGCTACATACTTCTGTCACAACGGTGTAGGGAGGCATTTTTAATATAAGATGGCTGGATTAGGAGTACAGTGACAGCAAACAGTATAGATTTGGCAGGTGCGAATCTAGCCTATGATATGTAAGGTAAAGAAAAACAATTTTTAGATGGAAAGGAGTAGGGGAGAGTCACTTACAGGTCAAGGTGAGAGTGTTTAGTGGTATATTGTTAGATGGCCTGCAGTGGTACCACCCTCTACACAAACTGCCAGCTCTTTGAGCAGCTGCAAACAGTGTCGAAGTCAAAGTCAAAGTAAACTTTATTGCCATACAGATCAATACAGAGGAAAAGTACATATCACTGAACAAAATTTCAATACTCAGGCTCATACCAAATGAATGACAGTTTACAGAAAGAAGATAGATTAAATTAATTAAAAAAATCATAAAGTAAATAAAAATAAAAATAAAGATACAAAAAAGTAAATAAAGTAAAACAAATTTGAAAGCTCTATTTACATCAGAAACACAACAAATACAACAGGAGGAATAGACTCAGTAGAAATATAAAGATATGCAAAAAACAGTAGTATAATAAATAAGAGAGCACACATGTTAACTTACCCACCACCAATATATACCATAAACATACAGTTCACAGTTTTCCTATTGCAGATAGAGATGTATGAAGTGAGCCATTCAGAGAGTTTATGTAAACAACAGTGGGGAACTATGGAGACTAGGGACAGCATTTCCTTTACAGGATTTTAAACTTGAGAGGTTTACTCATGTGTAACCATGGGGAACCACATTTCTTTTACAGATTTAAACCACCCAAGTCTTGTAGCTACAGGTCTCCAAGCTAGGCACAAGGACGCTCTGAATAAATGAGCACAATATCACAAAAATGTAATTTTTTTATTTTTATTTTTATTTTACATTTGTTGACCGGGCTGGTCCAACTGGATTTGAGTCCATTTTCAGTAGAGGCCCGGGGAGAAAAGCTCCAAAATACATTCATTGATAAACAGAAATTACAGAAATTACACTTAGTTAATGAGTATTTACAGTAGCAAGTTAGGACTTAAAATACATGCTATCAGACAATGTAGTTGTGGACTAAAATTAGTAAGTAGAAAAGATGGAAGTACTAGAAATAGAAGGAAAATGTTATTCAGGGTTTATGCAGGGGCAGAGCCAGCGGGTTCTAAGGAAAGTTTTGAGCTGTGTTTTAAAGCAGTGAGGAGAGGAGATGGTAGAGAGATTGTCAGGAAGAGAGTTCCAGGATTTTCCAATAGTGTTAGAGAACAAGGAGTTACCTGCCAAGTAGTTGGCTTCACAAGTTGCTATGAGAAGTTTGTTAGAGGAATGTAGGCTTTTGAGGTTACAGTAAGGAGTTATAACGGGAGTGAGTATAGGGGTATTAGTGGGTATATACAGGATTTTTTGGGCTAAGTAGAGTTAATGAAACAAGATCAGATTTTGCAGTTCAAGCCATCCTAATTCCTTTAAGTTTTTGCAATGGTGAGTTCTAAAAGTAGAACCAGAGGCAAGTCTGGTGATACTGTTATAGGCAGCAGACAGTTTATTGAAGTTAGCTTTGGACAGGTTAGTATAAATAGGAGAGCCATAAAGGAGGGTTGAAATCAGATGGGAGTGGGCAATGGAGGTTCTGGCCAGTGGAGTAAGGAATGGTTTGATTCTATAAAGGGACCCTAGTTTTCTGTTGACTAGTTTTATAGTGTTATTTATGTGAGAATCAAAGGATAGGTTGTTATCTATCTCAACTCCAAGGAGTCTGGTGGAGGGGTCTGGAGATATGCTGGTGCCATTATTAGACAGGACAGAGAAGTTGAGAGAAGAGGATTTGTGAGTGGGGGAGAAAAGTAACAATTTGTTTTTTTTTTAGGGTTTAAGATTAGACATTGTTTAAGGAACCAAGTTTCAATGGTTTGAAAAGTCTGCTGGGTGATAGAGTGTAGTTCAGAGGCAGATGAGCAGAACAGATCAGAGTAGAATCATCAGCGTATTGTATACAGGTAGCTAAGGGAATACTAGTTTGCAGATCATTAATAAAAATAGAAAACAGAACGGGGCCAAGAATAGAGCCTTGGGGAACTCCTAGGGAAATGGGGAGGTGGTTTGATAAGTTATGCCAGAGTACTGCCAGAGTACTGCCTGTTGTCTATTATGAAGGTAGGAGTGGAACCAATTTATGGCACTAGAGTCTAGGGCTAATGTCTTCAATAAATTTATTAGAATCTGGTGATTGACCATATTGAAGGCTTTAGATAGGTCGATGAAGAGAGCAGAGGTTAGGATATTATTGTTCCGATTTTTACTGATGCAGTCAGTGAAGGAAAGGAGGGCAGAAGTGTTGCTGTGGAAGGGTCTGAAACCATGCTGACAGTTGGATAGGAGGTTGTTATTTAACAGGTGATTATGTAGCTGTTTTTGGATACATTTTTCCATGATTTTTGCAAGGGGGGAGAGAAGGGCTATGGGTCGGTAATTAAAAAGCTCTGTTGAGTTACCACCTTTATGTAGGGGAATAATATGTGAGATTTTCCAGATTGAGGGAATGTAGCCTTCGCTAATGGTTCTGGTAATCAGAATGGAAACAGGATAGGACAATAGTTTGGCTGCAATTTGTAGATATTGGGAAGGGCAGCAGATGGAGAGGAGGGTTTAAGTTTGTAGAGAAGAGAGCAGATAAGGGATGTGGGTACAGCTTGCAGTTGTAGTGGGGGAATAGAAGTGGAAGGGGAGGTGGGCTGAGAAGATATATCAGGGGATAGTTGTTTAGATAGAGACTGGACAGTTTCAGTGAAGAATGTATTAAAGGCATCAGCTGTTTGTTTTGGGTTGTTTTGGGAAGAGTTTAAGGGGTATGGGGTGTCAGAGTGGCCATGTTTTAAGAGTCTATTTATCCCTGCCCAAAACTTTTGTGGGTTTAGCTGGTTAGTTTGTTGTAAGTAGCAGTAGTAATTTCTTTTGTCTAGCAGTACGGCTTTTTTGTAATGTTTCTTATTTGTCTAAATTTAAGATGGTCGCTGGGATCTTTGGTGCTATGGTATTTGGTCCACAGCTTATTTTTCAGAATAATTTTATGCCGTGTGTCTTTTGAAAGCCAAGAGGCTTGTTTTGAGCGAATTCTAACAGAACTTATAGGGGCATGAGAGTCTAGTATAGATAGGAACTTTGAGCTGAAGTATGCAACAGCATCAGCTAGTGGCAGGCGTTGAAGAGGAGACCAG
Organism: Protopterus annectens; assembly: GCF_019279795.1. Lineage (NCBI taxonomy): Eukaryota > Metazoa > Chordata > Ceratodontiformes > Protopteridae > Protopterus > Protopterus annectens. The sequence continues at coordinate 372,761,920 of NC_056726.1, read as the reverse complement.
TTTGTAGTTCTTAGTCCAGCAAGGAAGGATTCAGGGTTGAAGTTTCTATTTGTTCTGATTTTTTTAAATTTAGTGAGGTGAGGGGTAGGAGTTTTATGTCTTATTAAGTAGGTGAGGGCATGGTAAGGTAGTTCCTACTGTGTAATTTTGGTTGTGACTATTTATCAGAATCCAATCCAATATACTTTCTTTGTTGTTAGATTTGTTAGTGCTGGTAGGGGTGTTAATGGTTTGAGAGAAGCCATGGAGATTTAGGAGGAAGGGTGGGACTCTTGAGGAGCAGGTTTTCCAGTCTATATTGACATCACCTAGTAGTATGGTTTCTTGGGGGTATTTAATAGAGAGCCAACTAAGAATTTCTTCTAGGGTATTAATATTATTTCCAGGAGGAAGGTAGGTGCAAATAATATAAATGGATTTGTGGGTATTAAAGTGTAATTTAGAGATAAGGATTTCAGAGTTGCTAACAGAGGGTTTTTATTCATGGCTAACAGTAATTTGCACACCTGTTTTATACAGAATTGCTAAACTACCGCCTTTTTTGGATTTACGGTCTAGTCTTAAACTGTTGTAACCTGGGGGAGTAATTTCCCTATCTTGGATTGTTGGTTTGAGCCAAGTTTCAGTTAGGCAAAGGATGTCAAATGAGTGAATATCAAGCAGTGCATGGAGCTGGGCAATTTTACTATTTATACTACAGATGTTTAGGTGAGCTATAGAGAGAGAGTTTGGGGGTTTGGAGGGAAAGGTAGAGCATAAGGGTGGAGAGAGTAGGGGATTTATAGTAGGAGTGTTTTTGGGCCAGGGTTGGGATGAATGTCGCCTGCTATAAGGGAGAGAAGTAGTCTTATTTTGGTGTCAGATGGTTTGGAGGAGATGTATGATGTTTTTTTGGATGCCTGGTTAATGTAAGTAATATGGAACTTTCTATGAAATCTTGCTAGAAGGTAGCTAGGAGAAGAAATGTTGTTTGAAAATGGCTGGAATGTAGTTTGGGAAGGTTTGCTAGTGTGCTGGGTGAAAGAGTGTGGGTCTTTGAGGCTAAGTTGTTCATATGATGTTAGAAGGTAAGATAGCATAAGGAAAGGAAGAAGTGAGGAAAGGAGAATATGATATAAATTGTTAGAGCTTAGGAGTGGAGGCATGGTGATAGGGATGTGTCTGAAGGAAATGTGGGAAGTTAAGAAGACAGAAAGAAATGGTAGAGAGGAAGAGAGGACGTGGTGGAATAAATAGAGTATGTGTTCTAGTAGAGAAGGATAGGCATTGGGTGGGTAAGACGGTGGAGTACTGTGTGACAAAAGAGCTAAAAAAATGGGGGAGTGGTCTGAGAAGTATAAGCTTAGGACCCCTGGGGATGTGTGGGAATTGGGGGTAGGGTAGGGGAGCAGAGTGAGCCCGCAGGGCGAACGGAGCGGGTTAGATCAAGTAAAGGATGAGAATCTAAGAGACAATCAGAAAGCTACTGATCTTAGAGGAGCACTTAGACAGTTCCAGGTAAGTGGGTAGTACTTCTACAATAACCTGTTTACAAGGGATAGCAGTGAGGGGAAAGGGAGATAGGGTGATAGGGGGGTAGGTACAAGATCAGTCAGATGTAGGACAAGGAGAGTAAAACAAAAAGACAACAGAAGTAAGCAGTAGTGAGGGTTGAAAGCTGGAGAAGGCAATATAAGACAAGCATGTAAAGGATGCCAACAAGGTTAGAAATTAGAATTGGCTGGGAAGGTAGAAAGGTAAAAAACGGGTAAGGTAGTGTTTAGTATCAATGGAGCAGAGTGGTTTATTTTTAGGGAGAGAGCAGGGCCTGGCTGCTGGATGCCTAGCTTGGGAGAGGGCCTTATAAACATAAACCAGAACAAGGTGATAAAACAGTTCAATACACTGTGAGGTTGGAAATAAACATACTTCCTTGAGTCCTTTTGAAAGGGGGACTTGGAGAGTTAGACAAAAATTAGCCCCGGAGTGCAGCTCAGATAGCTGGGTTTATTAGAAGGGGTCCCTTTTGAACAGGCAGGTAGGTTCTTGGTCATTAAATGAAGGAAGGAGGTTAAGAGCTATGTGGGGTAGAGAGAGAAAAACAAAATTACAATTTAGTGAGAGTCCAGTGAAGTGTCAGTGTAGAGCTAAATACAGTTTGGTAAGAGTATAGAGTAAAGCAAAAGTGAATTGCACTTAGCACAAGCACTTACACAAGGCAATATTGTACACCATAAAACTTTTGCAGCTAAGGCTAAACATAGATGTTGGTTCTGGTTATATGTTAACATATAACATAAGCCAGGTAGAAACATAATCAATTATACATGCAGAGACAGGTAAGGAACCTTACAAATCATTACAATACATTGCAATTGGCAAGTACAATATATTCTCAATGTGCTGTTCTAAAGAATGCTAGGCAGGAGTATCTAGAATACTGCAGTTGATAACATATATCAGTAAAAATAGAAGAGAGTCAAGCATTAACATATAGATATGAGCCTGAAGCAATGACAAGTAACAGCTATCACAGTGCATTCGCAAGGGGCATTTCTAAGGAATACTAGGCAGGAGTAACTAGAAAAAAACAAATATTTAGTAGATATCAGTTAATGCAAGTGAAGCAAACATAAACAAATAGATATGTGCCTGAAGCAATCACAGGAAACAGCTAACACACCAAGAAATTACTTTCCGATGGCAAAAGGAGATAACTAATACAATTGACCCTGTGCATCGGGTACTTACCATATAACGATCCTCAGTATGTCAAACATAGTAATAAACCACTCTATGTCATGGTCGCAGGGTACTGCTTATCAAAAAAATATTGGGCCTTAGCCAGCAAGAAATAAAGAGGAGGTTTTCTGGCCTGTCTATGCTCGGAGGAAAAACCTCTTCCAATATGCACTTAGTGACAGCACTTCAGCTTATTGTACTGTTTGAGCTCAGAGAATGACTTCCTCCTAAATGAGCTGAGTGTAAGCACTTAGGCGTACAACACAGTCTTTCTATTATGTGTCCTTTACTTCTTATTTATCCATCTATTGCATAATCTATACCCAGGGACTAGAGTCCTCCTATACGTGCTACGTGTAAGCGCTTAGGCTTTCTACACCTTCAATATTCTGTGACTTATTTCCTTCTATATGCGCTACATGTAAGCATATTAAAGGAAATAAGGGTAATTACCACATAAACAGTGAGAACAGTACATCTGTATGGGGGAGGGCAACTCGGGTAGAGTCTATTTAATTTAGGAGCGGCCCTAGGTCAACTGGTGCTCTAGGCAAAAGGGCTCCATGGCGCCCCCACCACATTACCTGGTGCCCCCATCCTGGTCTACCTATGCCAAATAAATACTGGAAAAGTGCCCCTGCTAGACCGGCGCCCTAGACGGCCGCCTAGTTGGCCTATGCCTAAGGCCGGCTATGTAAACAAGATAAGTGAGCGCTGTTGGGAGTTCTGTGCTTTAGTGGACAGCAAAAGCAGTTGACCACATACCATCCAGCACCTTAAAACCCTATGTGCTTCTTATGAGGATGAAATACATAAAGGTACCAACATATTAGATGTAGAGTGCATGCTGCAATTAAAGGTGTGCTCTCTGGATACTATCCCTGATGAAATACTAAACAAGTTTAGTAGCTAGATCTGAATGAGCATTGCAAGCCAAAGAACACTCCATACACGTATCTGATAAGAAACTAGCATATAAGAGCAGCTAAACAAGACTAAGTACCTGGTATGCACCTCACATAAGGGTAAACATAATTTAGGTCAGTAACATTAAAGGTAGACCTTCTCCATAAGCGCAATAAACACAATGGGATTACCTCCCATTATACCAGCAGGATGAAAGATTTTTAAACCCTCAGGCCAGTCAGATAAATGCTTTAAAACAGAGGTCAGAATTCCTGCAGTATCAGAAATCCTTGGAAATAAGTTCAATATCCCTGAGAAATGTTCACAACACACATAAACTTTGCAAAACTTAGAAATATTTTGGCAGACTCAGGAGACCTTTGGCAAACTCAGAACAGCTTTTGCAGTATCATGGGAGGTTAGGAAATACCAAAATTCTGTTAAAACAACCTAAGAGTAGTACAGTAACAAACAGATGGAGTTTCTTTAACAAGTGTAGGCTGAAAAACAGTGATAAATTCAACAAAATCAGTAAATGCAGTACAGAAACATTTAGAGCAAGTGCAAAAAAATACTTATATCAGCTTTGTAGGTCCAGATGGTTTTAGAAGCAAACCAAGTCACAGGTGTCCAAGCAAGGCACAAAGAAGCTTTGAATAAATAAACACAATCTCACAAAAATGTAATTATTTTATACCAGCAGGATGAAAGACTTTATGAATCCTGACCTATATTTTCAAGGTGTGAAAAGGGTTGATGTTCCCTTATGTTGAGAAAGTATAATTCCATTTATTGTATGCTGTGATTATGATTTCTGTACCTTGCTTATAGACATACTTAAAAGCAACTCAATGATTATGCCAGTAGAATAATGAGTATAGATTTTAACTGAAACTACTTATGTCTAATATTTGCACTACTTAAACTCTTATATTAACGGTTATATCCCATTTTTTAAATGTAATTTAACACTTCTTTTTTGTAAGCTGTAAATGCACTTTAAAGTCATTTCTCTATGCAGACAATGTTAGGTAGCTTTGTAACTTTTAAATGTAAAGACAGCTATTAAAAGACAGTACCTTAAATATTACCGTGTAGCAAAGAGGTTTTCTTTACAGGCAAGTAAACAGAGTTATTTAGAACACATTCCACATCCATTTGTTTAACATTTCCCATAAGAGTAGTATATTCTTCTGTCCTGTAGTTCTTTGGAGCTGTAGCACTTGTTTAGCTTTCCAAATGTTGTTTTTGGATCAAAAGATATGAAAAGAGTTGTCTCAGGCAGGATTTACTTTGAAGAGATGCAGAAAGGTGGATTTTGCCTGGTCAGGTGTTTCCAAGGATATTTTTTCTTCTTTCTAATAAAATGTTAAAGTTGCAGGATATCTCATTTGGAAATTAATCTTATTTTCAATGAGATAATTGCAGTATTTACTGAGTTTCTGTTGATTTTGTTTAATTTGTAAAGGAAGATCTTGAGTAATCATAATTGTATGCGCCCTCCATGTAATATTCTTTTTAATCATATAAGCTGACAGTATCTGTTGAACATGTGCTGAACTAAGCAGTCTGATATAGATTTGTCTAGGAAGATCACTTATTTGTGTATGCTTTATAGCTCTGTGAGCTCTTTTGATCACTATCTCATCCAGGAGATTTTTATTAGCCAGAGGAGAGCTTAGTATTTCTTTTATTATTAGAATAAGTTGTGAATTATCAAAGCTCTCTGGAATACCTCTTATGATAAAATTATTTCTCCGGCTTCTATCTTCCAAGTCTAACATTTTTTTGCTGTAATTCTTTAATTATGGTGTCATTGGTTTGTACTTTTTGTTGCAGTTCATTTATTTTTAGTTCATTGTCCATAATTTTAGCTTCATTTTGTTCAAACCTAAGCACAATTTGGTCCAGAGTAGAGCCAAATGTAGTTAGCTAATGAGAGAAACCCTGAACTTCTGTTTGTAAAGGTTGTAAAGCAGTTTTCAGATCCTCCAGTGTTAAAGGTTGTTCCTGTTTTAATCTTTGAGACATTTTACCAGCTTCTTGTTGTTGCTTGTTAATTTTTCGCCTTTTAGAAGTGGTTTCTTTCTCAGGAGTAGTAATTGCAGACAGTTTGGTTTTTGTGATTACAGTTTCCATCCGATCTGGCTGATTCTCCTTTAATCTTGTATAGTTAGATTCCTAGTAGTAGTGCAAAATTTTAAATAAGTCTTGTTATGAAAGTTGTTTTTCTTGTTACTTTCCTCTTATTAGGCCTGTTAGTCTTGAAGAATCCACACCATGCGGTTCAGGGCTCTGTTTCCAACAAGTAATTATTTTTCCTTCAGAATGAGAGAATCTTTGAAAGATAAAGATGAAACAAGTAAGTACTCATATTTCTGCTTTAATCCATTGATGTTTGGTATACTTTTCCTAAGCGATGCGCTGGTTTGAAGTCAGATTATAGCATAGGAATGCAGGAGCTGCACTGTCAGTGTGCTTACAGGCTGTCCACCATTTTGGAATCGCTGTGATTATGATTTCTGATTGCTAAAGCTTGCTACTTTCAAATGTTCAAGATTGCCACCTGAATGAAGTCTGCCTAAGATAAATTTACTCGCAAGCATATTTGTATGTCTGCATGATATCAGTATCCACTTGCGTGATCCATTCCTTCTATGGAGGGATCCCAGTCTCCAGTAAGAAACAGATGCCACAACACAACAGCTACCTACACCAGTCATGTGATCACAACAGACCTCTAGTCATATTACTTCAGTCTAGTCATGTGCTGTAATATAGACAAGGGTATACTAGCTGGGATGAGCTCCACTTTTCTCAGTAATGTTTTTGACCTAGGGAGCTATGTCATTTAATATTTATGCTTTAATCTTTTCTGACTGAACACTTTTTACTCACTGCTATCTGCTCTTTAGGTTACCTTGCTGGTTGACAGCAATTTGTTCATTCAATGATCTTCTACACCAGAGTAAGCTTTCCTCAGTATCTGATCACAGACTCTTTTATATAACTTTTTTATCAACAGTTTGTCCTCTAATGAGTACTTATGCTCTTCTTTAATTTTATTTGTACATTGCTTTAGTGTTTTAAGCATTGCTGCAGTTTCACTATAGATAAAATGTATGCATGCTGCCCCTACCTTAGATAAGAGGGACTCCTCAGAAATGTTATATAATTATAGCAATGCTCCTTGTTCGGCACTAGAACCAAAGGCATATTTTAGTTTTCCCAATATCCTTGATCATGAGCATTTACCACACAGTGAGGAGGAATAAACTAAATATGTTGAATTACACTCTGTTTCTGGGTTACTTTAATTATTAAAACAACTATAACTCTATGAATATTAAGCTAGGTATCAAACCTAGCATTTTCCTTGACTATTTCACAGGACTCGCATTCTTACTTTTTGTTGATTGGGTTGGTTACATCCAGGCATACTGCCTGTTCTTATGGAATCCCTGAGGTGGTACTTAAAGGAATAGGGGGATTGGGTCCAAGATACTAAAGAAATCATCATACTCTTTTTCTAAAAAGTGCCACTGGGTCATTATTACTCATTGAAGCTATTACCAGACAAGAGTGAACTGTGGATTAATATCCTTAAGCTAATAGTAACTGAAACTGAACCTCAGGTTAACATCTCATCAGAAAGACAGCAACCCCAGAGTGCAGGACCTACCTCCTGATTTTACAACAATGACAGTACTAAAACATGAATTAAAGCATTTGGTATGGAGCTGGAACCCACAGCCTTCTGACCTTCCTAGCATCAAAGGGAGTGTGCATAACTCCTGAGACACTAACATTCCCTGTGATTCATTAACACCTACATTAAGTGTATATCGTTCTGAGTGAACAAACAACACAAGCACAACTCACACCTTCTTCCTCCTAATTTTAGTTTTCCTACTGATTTTCTTGCAGCCTTGGATATCATGGGGGATTCATAAAGGTTACCACAAAGTGTAGACTACATTTAGATTTAGTGTAATCTTTCTGAATGATAAGAAAACACAAAAAATGTGATAGGGATGTTACTGAATATAGACTGTGTACTTAGTGTACATGTTAATCTGGCCCACTTTCTTTCTGTGACACAGACTGCACTGCAGCTTAATGAGCTGACTGACACCAAAAACTAGATGCTTTTATACGTAAGTTGTACTACAATAGTATCTGTTACCTCTTCATTGTGTAAGTGTTATCTGTTTATGTACGGACTCCCTCACCATCCTACTGCTTCCATGTTGCAATCTGTACAGTTAGGCAACTGTCTTAAAAGCTGCTATTCTAGAGTGACATTTAACTATTTCTTTAAGTAGATGAGCATGCATATTTGTGACATTTAAGACAGATCTGTCCTTTGACATTGCTACATTTTTAATTAAGGTAGAGAAGTAAATATGCAGTAACTGGTATAACATTACCTAGCAAAGGTTCATCGCCATTTAAAGTGACACCTTAAAATATCTTCTATGATTTCAGCTAATGCCCATATAATTGATTTCCTTATCCCTAATTACCGTTTGCATTTTTACAGGCCTTCTAACACTTTGTGGTCCTTTAAATCTAAAATCGCTAAACTGTTCATAGTTCAGTTTTGGTAACTTCTGTATTTGAGTAAGTGCGCCGATAGCTTTAAACTGTATACTCAAGTCTGTGTTGTTTATTAACTCTTAAGGAATACATCAGATTTAGACCAAGCTATGCCTATAAAACTCAGTCATTTTGATAAAGTTATATTACTAAATTCACAGAATGCTCGCAGAAGGATAGACGTCCACAAAGTTTATTTAATGGTACTTCAAGTATAAGCACTTTCGTCCCAAAAAAATTTTAACAGGAACTTCATCAGATACAAAAATGCTGTGTTTCAAGTTAAGTTAAATACATTTAAAACAGTGAAATCATTTCCTTTCCTTACTAGTGCAATTAGTCACACCCCCTCCCTAACAAAACACTCTAAAATCATTCAGATTATTAATATATCATAAAAGGTAAATGTTATTCATAATAAAAATTGGTATAAAAACAATAAACCATTTAAATATCATTACCATTCAAATATGTTTATATTTTTTATGTATATATGTTTTATGACGTTCATGTATATTTACATATGAAAGGGCAAAGGTGATAAAAATGTGTATATGTGTATAAATAACAAACCATGTGTGTGTAGTTAAAGTATGTATATTTCAAACTATCTTTTAAGGGCTTTTAGTTTTAAAAGACTATTTATTGAAATACAATCATTCAAACCAGGCCAATGTCCAGCATCCAGGTGGATTTGCCAACTTAATTCCGCTTTTTCTAAAACATATGGCCAAGTTCCCCCTCTTTCAAAATGGGGTAGGGTTTCCAAGATAATAAATTTAAACATATGTCCTGAATTTAATATAATGTGTTTAGCTAGTGCATTGAACTCTTAACTGTCCCTAATGTTTCTGATATGTTCACCTATCCTATTTTTCAATTTGCGTTCGGTCTTTACGAAAAATCTACTTGAGAATAGATGAATTCAGTGAACCACAGGATACATGTACAAATGTGGAACTTGCAAGTTTTGCCCTTATATCTTAGAAATAAATGAGATAGTTTTTAATAGATTAAGGGTGAAAATACACGGTAGATGTTGTTGTAATACAGAGAGAGTGGTCTATTGTGCATTGTGCTGTAACTGCCCATGTTTTTACATTGGTAAGACCGTTATATTTGCTGGTTCCTGATTAGAATCAGTGATCTCCAATACAGTTTCCTGATAAGTCCAGAAGAGATTTTAGAATTACACATCCTTCCTTAGAAAACTGCAGTGGGATCTGTAGCATGGCACCTCCATCTAAGGCTGGTAATCTCTCAATATAGTCTGTTGTCCCTCAGTCAGCAATCTGCTACACAGGATATTCCCAGGTCACAAACTGATTAGATGAATCAATTAAACTGTTACAAT
>NC_056726.1:372732340-372747340 GCF_019279795.1 Protopterus annectens | reverse complement strand
GTAGGGCTTGGAATGCATTTATACCTTCAACTAGGAGGGTATAGTTTGCCTTGGTGAAGTTTTTTGGTCTGATTTCACCCTTTGTGAGTTCTGGTGCTAGTGCTAGCTCAAAGGTGACTAATTTGTTACCATATTTAACTAATAAGTGTCTGACAGTTGCGCCAATGCATCTGTTTGACATGTTAGTGAGGACCAGATCTAGTATGTTTGTTCCTCTTGTTGGGGTATGACTAATTTGTTCCATGATATTTGAGTTAACAAAGTCAAGGAACTTTTGTGCTAGCAAGTTAGAGCTAGTGTAGATTTCCCATTTGATGGTGGGATAATTGAAATCTCCCATAACCAGAATGTTCAGTAATATTTGGATTGTCTCCAGTTTGGTCAAGTAGGCTTCGTGCATGTCATCACCCATGGAGAGGGTTCTATAACTGGCTATGACTTGAATGGGGGTCTTACCCACCATAACCTGAACTTGGAGTAACTCCATGGAATTGTCCAGTACTCTTTGAGGCCTTGAACCAGGTTTCTGTGACTGCAAAGATGTCTACATCTTCCAGTGATAGAAGTGCTTCCAGAGTGTGCAGTTTTTGGTTTAAGCTCCTAGCGTTTAGCAGCATGACCCTTATTTTGTTATGATTGGCAATTTTCACATCAGTAAGTTTGTTTTTGAGAACTTGCCTAAAAAGGCCTTATGGGGAGGATAGAGCCTTTGCCAGCAGCTGAAAGCCTAGAGGCGCCAAGTGCAAACTGTCTTTGGCAAAGCAGCAAGGTTTGGCGACCATGGCTTCCCAGGCTGACAGGAACTGGATTCCCCTTTGATTTTTTGTTTTTACAGTGGCATCATTCCAGATGAGGGTAGTATGGTGCTTGAGGCTAGAGACATACCTGTCTGGGACACATACTCAGAGAGCTCAATAATGTCTCTCTTCATGTAGTCCAGTGAGGTATGTCTCAGGTCGTTCACTCCAACATGAACTATGACAGAGTCATAATGGTACTTGTTGCTGACAGACCTGAGTACATGCATGATCTTATGAATCAGGGCACTGGACAGGCAGTTGACCATGACTTTCTCCATGCCCAACCTGGTGAGTGGGATATCTGTGTGTCTCACTATTGAGTCTCCAGTGAAAAGAAACTTTTGTTTTTGAGTATTATGCCTTACGGACTTGGTAGGTGAGACACTGATGTTTCTATGTGTCATGGGTGCTGTGGGAACTGTGTTAGCTATAGCAGTCTTTTGTTTTGGAGGTCTCTGGTGTTTCAGTAAGCTTTTTGAGAGAACCTCCACATATGTTGACTTTTATGTTTGATGCATACTATGTGTATGAGTAGTGGTGGGTGGGTGTGCAACCTCTTCATTGTTATTGTTTTAAGTGCGAGAGAGCATGGATTCAAGATTCTTGGTGTAGATACATCGCTCGGACTCTGTACTAGAGTGAATAATTAGTAGAGGGTTGTCTGTGTACATGAGGCAATTGCTACACTGCATCAAAAGACCCAAGTCATCATGTTTGGTAGGAGAAACAAGGGTAGTCCAACAGTTCATAATGCTGGGTTGAAGACATCACAAGGTGGGGCTTTTCAGGCTTGAACAAGAGGAGGAGCTCAGTGGATGGATATTTTGCCACTTTTTTTTTTTTTTTTTTTTTTTTTTTGTGGTTTAATTGATTACAACTCACTAGCAGTATTTCTTTGACCAGGAAGGTACTAAGGATGAGGGTTACTCTAATGTGCTACAGCAGTATCTAAGGGAAAAATTTTTGAAGTTGTCTTTCCAGCTATGGCACATAATTATCCTGAAGTGCACGGTGCTGAGGGATGTGCAAACAATCAGAAACCTGCTCAAATGCAGGGCTTAAGTACTAGAAGCTAAAAACTTGAAAAAAAAAACAACTTTAAAAATTTTCAAAAGGACCAGTGAGGATGCTTACTCCAAGTCTTATAAAAACCATCCTTCACCAGACAGGCTCCAATCAGCACACTCCTCTCACTAGGGTTCAGAAGGGCCCCTTCCAATCAAAGATGGCCTGGAAAAAGAGCTCAGAACAGACAACCACTACAAAGAGAACCAGATGCAGCAAACCTGTATCTGGACTGTGCTACAGCTGCTACCTACCCTAGTCTCAGCGGGAAACACTAGAGAATGTTTAACACAGCAGAAAAATAGCAGTGAGATACTAAAAAACATTTAAAACAGCGAAACATTATCAGGGAAACACTAAAGAATGTTTTAAATGACTAACAAATCAGTTATTTTAACACTGCTTGATGGAAAAACCAGAACAAGCAAAACAGATTACTTTGCAACAGTGAAATGTACCAGCAAATACTTAACAAATAGTCAAAATAGGGCAAAGAGCTTTGTAAACAGCAATAAAATGCAATTTAACAGACACAGTAAGGTGGACAATTGCAGTACAAAAGTGTTGTTTATTGTACAGTAAATAAATACAGTATTAAAGTAGGCAACAGGCAATAAAAGATGCAGTAAACAGTATAAATAAGCAAAAAAAAAAAGGTATGTTTTTTGGGAAGCTCAGAAGCCTGTCTATCTGAGCTAGGAACTGTTGGTAGAAAGCACACTGTGTACTTACTTGATCAACCTTAGGTTATAGTTACTATAAAACTTGCTTTTGTCTGATTATATGTAAGCCTCATATTTGTGCAAATCTGCTTTTCACACAGAGGCAGTCAGTGGTGCCTTGTGTATCTACAATCACCAGAAGTTGAAATTTCCCTCTAAAAACTACCTCAGAACTTTATCTCAGTGCCATGTTGTTTATGGGCAGCTAGTTTGTGTAGTGAGCAGCATAAACGCATTTAGTTAGGACTATTTATGTCTACATTACATCATTACAGCACCCAGGACAATCACTGCTTAAAGAGCATCTGGTTTGGGCACTGGGCAGCTTTGCTGGATAGGTTAGCTGTAGATTACACCAATGTAAGTACCCATCCCTTATCCAGTTACAAACATTCTCCACTCCTATCCCTTGTAAAATACACATTAGGACTTGCAACCATGGATAGGCACTTTCCTGCTATCTTTGCATTTAGCTTGGGAGACATAGGCACTGGAGGCCAGACTCTCACGTACAACCAAAAAAGCAACAAACAGTGTGTCAGTGGCACACACACACCCACACACACACACACACACACACACACACACACACACACACACACACACACACACACACCAACCACACCAATCACAGCACCCACAAAGGATCAGGCAGATAGACCCACATATGCAGAGGTGCTGACATGTAACTTACCCAAACCTCAAAGGCCTCTCAGGTGCAGTCCTCAGAAAGTGCACATGTACACAAACAAGACAATTACAATCACAACATATAAGCCACATCTCAGGGTGTCTCAACTACCAAGCCCAGAAGGCAAAGCACCCCACAACCAAATATTTTGGACATAGGAGACTTCATTGTGAGACACACTGATGTCACTTTTACCAGGCTGGATAAGGAGAGGTTAGTTGCCTGTCATGAGCCAAGATCCACCAGATCACACAAGCAATTAGATCATTTACTCCCAAGTACCAGTATGACTCTGTTATAGTCCATGTGGACATAAATGACATGAGATGTGCCTCCTTGGACTATATGAAGAGAGACATGATTGAGCTCTCAGAATATGTGTCACAAGCAGGTACGAGCCTAGCATTGAGCAACTTTCTACCATCTCCAATGATGATGCCACATTACTAACAGAAAATGATCAGCTTTAACAACTGGCTTAGCTACCGGTGTCATTCTAAAGGGGTCCAATACTTGTTAGCCTAGGAGGACTGGGTTGAGAAGGCCATGCTGCTTTGCCAGGGATGGTCTTCACATGTCACCACTAGGCTTTTGGCTATTGGCCAAATTATTATCCACCCTTATAGTGCCTTTTTTAGGCATTGCCAAACAGACTAACTTTCCAATACAGCAAAAGCTACTCAAAACAAGCTAAAAGTGTTACTGCTCAATGCTATGAGTCTCAATAAGAAATTGCAATCCCTAGAAGTGCTCCTCACTCTGGAGAATGCTAGCATCTGTGCAGTTACATAAAGATGATTCAAAGCCACAGAAAGCACTCTGGCTGTGCATGGCTATAACGCCTTTCATACATTCTGACCACCCACTGAACATGAAAGAGCAAAAGGTGTACGTTTCAATCTACATAAAGGATAAGCCCACCTCAAGGTTGTTCAGACAATATGATGTGCCTGAGCTATTCCATGTCCAGTTAACCATGGGAAAAATCCATTACCATATTCTTGCTAGCTACATGTCTCCCACCATGAACCAGGAAACCCATACATCATACCTGAAGTTATTAGAATCAATCACCATCCAGTCCAAAACCATACTCATGAATGATTGTAACCACCCCTCTATTAATTGGGAGGCATACATGACCACTAACATGCTGACCCAAAGATGTCTTGACATTGTAAACTCAAATACTCTGGAGAACCTTATAGGTTCATAGGTGTTTACTAGGCTAATGACCACAAAGACCTTTTTAAGTCTGGCCATGCATCCCAAATCTCTGACAAGTTCTGATATCCTTGATAAGTGTAAGCAGGGGTTTGAGAGATGTAACATTTACAAGCAGGGGCCTGGGAGATGACCCATTTACAGGTTGCCTGTGTCTGTTAGAGACATAGGTGCCAAACCAGGGATGAATTTCCTGTTCCTCATCCAATTGACCAATTTGCACTTGAATTGGGTTATGGAGGAACTCTGCTTCATATGGACGGGAAGCCTGTTCCAGAGATGGGATAGTGCCTGGCATGCATACCGGTCTCCCCAGCAGGTCCTATTTATAATACAGGCAAGGTTTAAGTCTTATAATGAATTAATTAATCTTCTTTTTTGGTGGGGGTTAGTTTACAAATAGCCTAACTTGGTTTCTTTCACCTTAAAGTTTGGTTCCAAGTCTCCGATTGATGATTAAATAAATTTTACTTTTTTTTTTCTGAGTCCTCCATCTTTTACTCTCTCCCTCACAACTTAACTATAACCAGTTAAAGCATGGGAAGAGAACATGAGAGTAAAAGGACTAATCAGCAGCCACATCACTTACGCATATTATGTGACAGGCTGCATTCTGTCATGATGCCAGATACTATAAGCCTTCTAAATTTGATGGGAAATCTCTGATTTAATTTGTTGCTGTTATTCCCTTTAGTGTAAATGGAATAGATGCTTTGTGTTCCTGATATTCTTGAAGAATAACTTCAATTCTCTCACTTAAGGATGATACAGGAATACTTCCCTGCCCTGACTCTTCACCAAGGGCGCCCGCAGCCAGGTGCAAGGGGGTGCACTTGCACCCCCCTGGAATCCGCTGACTAATTAATCTTGTAATTTTAAAAAAAAGTTTTTGTTTTTTTTTAGGGCGTTCTTCTTTAAGAAGAAAGAAGTCCAGTCGCGGGCATGCTGACATCATTGCAAGTTTGCGAGCGGGAACTGAAACGGACAGTTTAAAGGATGCTGACATCATCGTGATTCGCGCAGTGCACATATTTTCAAGTTTGCGAGCGGGAACTGAAACGGACAGTTTAGAGGACTTCACTGAAGATGGGACACTTGCGAGCAGGAATTGAAATGGATGGACACTTTCAGAGTAGTGAGTAATGTGAAACAGTTTCTGAAGATGGGAGTGTGTGTGTGAAATGCCCCAGGTGCTATATGGTGGTGGGTAGAGAATAAGGCTTGAACACTGTACCTTGGGCCCAAGTGGCAAGAGCCTGAATTCCCTACCCACCACCATTTGTAAAAATGTTGCAGGTTTTTCGCTCATACTTGTTTTGTTCCTCATATAATCTGTGGTTTCTGTATTTGTGTCCTTGCAAAGCCAGTAGTGCATTGGTGCAGTGGTAGCATTGTTGCCTGACAGCTACATGTTCTCTGGTTTGATTCTTGGCTGGGGTGCCTTACCTTCTGTGTGGAATCTGCATGCCCTCCCTGTTTTTGTTTCCTCCCATCTTACAAAAACATGTCTGTCTGGAGTGTTTCTCCCTGGGCCTCTGCTAAAAATTAGCTTTTGTTCCAAGTCAGACTTTCCTGGTTAACAAATGTTAAAAAAATGATACTCATTTGAATATCAGACTTCATATTCTTCAGAAACTGCATGGTAACACAAAAGCTTTTATTCTAGCAATTTTCTAAGTGTATAAGATGGATATTTGAAATTTATCCCTATCTTTGGGACTGTATTCCCCCCCATTATTGGCTTCATCCAGGTTTTGTGCTAAGATTGAGAGCTATGGTAAGAACTGAATTCACTGAATATGTTTGGGGGCTATATTCCCCCATTACTGGCTTTGTCTGGGTGTTTTTTCCTAAGAGGATGAGAGCTGTGGTGAGAACTGAATTCACTGAATGTTAGGGGGCTGTATTCACCCATTATTGGCTTTGTTCAGGTGTTTTGTGCTAAGAGGTTGACAGCTGTGCTATGGTGAGAACTGAATTCACTAAATGGTAGCCATTTAAGTGTCAGTCTTCCTTTTTCACAAAACAGCTGATTTGACGTAGTGGTATGTTGCTCTGACTGTTTTGCACAGGGTCCCCTGGGTTCAAGATGTGGCAGTGAAATGTATAGTGGTAACGCAGCATTTTATTCTAGCAACTTTCCAACATTATACAAGCAATGTTTAAAATGTGTCCCTGGTTTTTGGCCTTTTGTCCCCCCCTCAATAAATTTTGGCTTTTTCCAGATTTCTTGTGCTGCAAAGTTCAAAGATACAGCTGAGTGTCGAGTAGATTTTACAAGGAGATGAGAGCTGCAGGGGAGCAAAAGTTTAGTACTGCTTAAGCTTAGTCTGCTTGCATTGTTAATAGCACAACAGGTAGTGTACTTGCTTTTGATGCTGGAGGCTGTGGATTCTACTCCCACAGTAGTTAAATGCATTGCTGATACTGTACTGTATTGTAAAGGGGTGGATTCCGCAGTCCTTTTTGGCAAAGATACCTAGTAAGTATGAACCTGTTATCAGTTTGCTATCCATTCCCTATTGCGGTATTACTAGCTTATCATTTTTTTAATGCATGCAACAAAGGCAATTTATTCTTCAAGGGCAACCGGCACTTTATTTGTAGATGAAACAATGACATATAAAGTTGTTTGCTAGCAGCAACCTCTTTATTAGTTACAGATTTCTTTAATGTGGATTTTACTACTTCAGAGATTGTGCATATTTACTGATACTGGTGGACTATAGAAGGTTGAGTAGACTTTTTATGATCGAAATGTTCTGAATTGGGCAGTTTTGTCATTGGTGTATGCATTTTGTTTCATTGTTTACTGGAAAAATGTTCAAAACAATAAATTTAAAATGCCCTCTAACAACTGTACTGTATTGTACAAGGAATATAATGTAATACAATCAGGAAGGTGTATCAAAGAGCATGTGTGTGTTTCATGTTCAAGGGGCCTATGATTTTGAAAACAGCCCAGAGTTAATCTGCCACTGGCAAAATGTATTTTCTTTGAATGTGGGTTTCAATGCATGTGAGTTTCAAGGGCAGAGAAGTTTTAATGTTAAGTCTATTTTCATTGTGAGACTGCATTGCTTTGTTTAACAGATATGTATTAGGGTTTGTGCTGTAAAATGCAAAATAAAACTTTCAAATGAAATCTAAATCATCGCAGAAGTAAAGCAGTATGCACATTACAGTGTTTATGGTAAATGGGGCAAAATAACCAAGGAATGGGACATTGGAATGGCTGCAGGGGGGAGGCTCCATTCGACCATGATTTTGTGAGAGGGGGAGAAGGGTAGCAAACTCAGACAGCCCCGGTTGAACTATACCTCTCAGTTGTCCATATTTTTGCAGAATGAATAGATATTTGCTTCTTATTTTTGGTTTGTTCCTCATAAAATTTGTGGTTTTCTAGCAAATCATTTAGGAATGAAGTCACTAAATAACAGACATTGAGTTTCAGACGTCATAACCTTCAGAAAAATGCATGCTAATGCAAGACCTGTTATTCTATCAACTGTCTTAAGTTTATACAAGAGCAATTTTCAGTAGTGTTTGTATGTTCCCCAAATATATTTGGCCTTGTCCAGATTTCCTGCATTAAGAGGTTGAGAGGTATGTGCAAATCGCTTTGTAGAATTCGGAATATCCAAACCTCTCCATTGTCCCCAATTTTGGCTCAAAATGTTGCTCTCCCCTAATAATCCCTCCTCAAAATGGCAATTTTGGAAGAAAACGTGGAGGGTTTACAATTATATATAACGGTAAAGATCAGAGTTATTACTTTTATTTCAGAAATGCATGTAGATACTCTTATTTTGTTAGCCGCTCAAGTCTGTTTGTGTCTTTTGGCTTTTCCCGGTTAGGGGTCGCCACAGCGAAACTCCAGTATGATTGGTAGTGGATTTTTACGTACCAGGTTACCAGCCCTGATGCATAACCTTCAATGAAGGCACGCCCCATTAACTTATGCCTCCACACACAAGACGCTCTAGCTGAGAATCGAACGGGACAACGTCTTGCTATGAGTTAGCTGCACAAGTTAACAGTGTTAATATTAAAAAGGTGTCCCTTTTTTGACAGGTTCCCAGCTGTATAGTGTGGCAACTTTATATTTTTGCATCACATTTTTGGTCTGTTTTTCATAAAATTGTGGTTTTCTGGCAAATTAGTGGCAAGTCATTAAAGATTGAAGTTAGAAAATAATGGCAGGCATTTGAGTTTCAGATTTCATACCCTTCAGAAAATTCGTACTAATGCAAGACCTTCTACTTTTCTATTATCTAAGTTAATAAGAGCAATATTTAAAAATTTTCCTTATTTTTGGGCCTGTGTCCCACTTCTAGTTCTATGTATGGCTTTGTCCAGATTTCTTGCTCTGAAGTTGAAAGGTATGAGTGTCAGAGCCATCACTGTCAGCCAGAGACATTTCAAATTGTGACATACTTGTTGCACCCCACTCCCCATTGTAGTGGCTCTGGATGTGTCCAAGGAAGGCAAGGAGCAGTTATGCAGTGTAAGTGTGCACTCTGCATCTCCCATCCAAGGTAGACCACAAGTACAACCGTGGCTTTTCATCTGTCCTTGATTTTGCAGAATGTTCTGGTTTTCTGTCATATTTTTATACTGTTGATGTATGCTTCTTATTATTCAGGAGATGCATACTGTCACAGTGCCCTGTTGCTCTGTTTAAGTAGCAATGATTTAATGACCATCAGGTAAGCTTGTTGGAGATTGTAAGATGCAAGTAAGCTTTAATAAGCATACTGTTAAAGAAGTACCAGCATTGAAAGTCTTTTCGTTGTTGCCATGCCGAGAATATTTACATAACTAGATAATGTATAAGCCTTGAGTATTGAAATGCATATGACAGTATTTGTAATAAAAGGACAGGTTACAATATTTTCAGAAGCTCATTACATTTGTTGGAGACTTGCAGTCATCTTTTGTTGGAGACTTGCAGTCATCTTTGCAGGCTTACCTGTAAACTAAACAGAATGCCAATCTATCATGTGTGGTCCATAACTTGTGCAGGAATCCTTTAAGCAATTGTTTCTTGATTGCTGTTCATTTTTTACTTTGATCATGTCTTCCCTATGAACCAACTAGATAGTTGTCAGGCAGCAGGTCTTTTTTGGATAAGAAACAAATATTGTCTGTATAAGAAGGAGGTAGCATACCCCTCAGCTGTCCAGGTTTTTGCAGAATGTCCAGATTTTTTGCTCCATATTCTTCCTAAAGAAGTTGCTAAATAATGACAGACATTTGAGTTTTAGATGTCATATCCTATAGAAAAATGCATACAAACATCATCATCATCTTCTTTTGGTCGCCACAGCGGATCATCTGTTTCCATTTCTTCCTTCCTCTGCATCTTGCTCTGTCACACCAACCACCTGCATGTCCTCTCTCACCACATCCATAAACCTTATCTTAGGCCTTCCTCTTTTCCTGTTACCTGGTAGCTTCATCCTTGGCATCTTTTTCCCAATATACTCAGCATCCCTCCTCAGTATATGTCCAAACCAACTTAATCTTGCCTCTTTGTCTTTGTCTCCAAACCTTCCAACCTGGGCTGACCATCTAATATACTTATTCCTAATCCTGTCCACCCTCTTCACACCCAGTGCAAATCTTAACATCTTTAACTCTGCCACATCCAGCTCAAACTCCTGCCTTTTTGTCAGTGCCACTGTCTCCAACCCATATAACATAGCTGGTCTCACTACCCTCTTATAGACCTTCCCTTTCACTCTTACTGGTAGTCGTCTGTCACAAATCACTCCTGATACTCTTCTCCACCCACTCCATCCTGCCTGTACTCTCTTCTTCACCTCTCTTCCACACTCACCGTTACTCAGAACTATTGATCTGAAGTATTTAAACTCATTCACCTTCATCACCTCTACTCCTTGCATCATCACCATTCCTCTATCCTCCCTCTCATTCACACACACATATTCTGTCTTAGTCCTGCTGACATTCATTCCTCTTCTCTCTAGAGCATATCTCCATCTCTCCAGGGTCTCCTCCACCTGTTCCCTACTCTCACTACAGATCACAATGTCATCTGCAAACATCATAGTCCACGGGGACTCCTGTCTGATCTCATCTGTCAACCTGTCCATCACCATTGAAAATAAGAAAGGGCTCAGAGCTGATCCTTGATGTAACCCCACCTCCACCTTAAACGCATCTGTCACTCTCACCGCTGTCACACTACCCTCATACATATCCTGTACCACTCTTACATACTTCTCTGACACTCCTGACTTCCTCATACAATACCACAAGTCCTATCTAGGCACCCTGTCATATGCTTTCTCTAAGTCTACAAAAACACAGGGCAACTCCTTCTGACCTTCTCTGTACTTCTCCATCAACACTCTCAGAGCAAACATCACATCTGTAGTGCTTTTTCCCGGCATGAAACCATACTGCTGATCACTAATCATCATGTCCCTTCTTAACCTAGCTTCCACTACTCTTTCCCATAACTTCATGCTGTGAATGATCAATGTAATCCCTCTGTAGTTACTACAGATCTGCAGATCACCCTTATTCTTAAAAATCGGTACCAAAACACTTTCTCCATTCCTCAGGCATCCTCTCACTTTCCAAGATTTCATTAAAAAATCTAGTTAAAAACTCCACTGCCATTTCACCTAAAACACCTCCATGCATCCACAGGTATGTCATCTGGACCAACAGCCTTTCCATTCTTCATCCTCTACATAACTATCCTTACTTCCTCCTTGCTAATCCATTGTACTTCATGAGTCACTATCCCCACATCATCCAACCTTCTCTCCCTCTCATTCTCTTCATTCATCAACCCCCCCCAAAGTACTCTTTTCATCTCCTCAACACACTCTCCTCACTTGTGAGTATGTTTCCCTCATTATCCTTTATCACCTTTACCTGCTGCACATCTTTCCTAGCTCTGTCCCTCTGTCTAGCCAATCGGTAAAGGTCCTTTTCTCCCTCCTTAGTGTCCAACCTTTCATACAACTCTTCATACGCCTTATCCTTAGCCTTCGCCACCTCTCTTTGCCATGCACCTCATCTCCGTATACTCCTGTCTACTTTCTTCATCTGTCTGACAATCCCACTTCTTCTTTGCAAACCTCTTTCTCTGTATACTCTCCTCTACTTCCTCAGTCCACCACCATGTCTCCTTATCATCCTTCCTCTGTCCAAATGTCATACCAAGCAACTTTCTAGCCATCTCCCTTACTAGCTCTGCTATAGTTACCCAGCTATTTGGTAACTCTTCACTGCCACCCAGTGCCTGTCTTAACTCATCCCTGAATTCCACCTCACAATTACCCTTTTTCAATTTCCTCCATTTTATCCTTGGTGCTGCCCTCACACTCCTCCTCCTCTTCTTGATCACCAGTGTCATCCTACAAACCACCATCCTATGCTGCCTAACTACACTTTCCCCGGTCACCACTTTACAGTCTCCAATCTCTTTCAAACTGGCCCTCCTACATAAGATATAATCCACCTGTGTGCATCTTCCTCCACTCTTGTATGTCACACTATGCTCCTCCCTCTTGTTAAACTATGTATTCACCACAGCTATGTCCATCCTTTTCACAAAATCCACTACCATCTGACCTTCTGCATTCCTTTGTTTAACACCATACATACCCATCACTTCGTCATCCACTCCTCTGTT
Organism: Protopterus annectens; assembly: GCF_019279795.1. NCBI lineage: Eukaryota > Metazoa > Chordata > Ceratodontiformes > Protopteridae > Protopterus > Protopterus annectens. Next base: position 372,735,163 of record NC_056726.1, on the reverse strand, counting down.
CCCTTCACCAATATGCCCATTGAAATCTGCTCCAATCACCACTCTCTCACCCTTGGGTACAGTCATCACCACTTCATTCAACTCACTCCAAAATTTTTCTTTCTCATTGCCCATCGCACACCCAACTTGTGGAGCATATGCACTAACAACATTCATCATTACACCATCAATTTCCAGCTTCATAAACGTCACTCTATCCGACACTCTTTTCAACTCCAAAACACTCTTAGCATACTGTTCCTTCAGGATAACTCCTACGCCATTTCTCCTTCCATCCACACCATGATAAAACAATTTGAACCCACCTCCGATACACCTAGCCTTACTCCCCTTCCATCTGGTCTCTTGCACACACAATATACCAACCTTCCTTCTGTCCATCATATAAAATGCATACTAACATAAATCCTGTTATTCTAGCAATGTTCTAAGTTCATGAGAGCAATATTTATAATCTGTCCCTATTTATGTTGGGCTTTGTCCAGATTTCTTGCAAAGGTTGAGGTGTGTGAGAGCAAGTGAAATGCCCTATTTAGAGTTAGCAGGTGGAATTTATTTTCAAGGAATTGTGAGTTTCAAGGGAAGAGAAGTTTACTGCTGCTCATGCTAAGTCTGCTTAAAATGTGCAAATGTTTTGTTTAGCAAATGATATCATTATTGTGGTATAGAATTTTAAAGCAGTGTTAGTAGTACAGCAGTTAGCATACTTGCATCTTGATGCAGAGGGCTATAGGTTCTACTCCCACAGCATGTAGATTTGTATTTTAAGGGGGTGGCGTGCCACAGTCCTGGCTATGTCCTCCTTTGGATGAGATGCCTAATAACTATGAACTTGTTTTTCAGCTTACCACCCATTCTGTATTGCAAATATACCAGCTTACCATTTTTAATGTAACATAGGCAATGTATTCTTCAAGGGCAGCAGGCATTGAATTTGTTGATGAAATCCTGAAGTATAAAGTTGTTTTCTAGCAACAACTTCTTCATTAGTTTCAGATCTCTATAATGTGGAATTATTCAGATGACTTTTACTTCTGCAGAGATTGTGCATACTGACTGACATTGATGAATTGTAATGACAAAAGTTTAAGTGGCCTTTTATGGTTGAAATGTTTTGAATTGGGCAGTTTGTCATTATTAGCTCATATGTTTTGTTTCATTGCTTGCTGGAAAAACATTCAAAACTATAAATTTAAAACAGTCTAACAAGTGATGCTGTATTATAGAAGGGATATAATTAAATTATTTTATATTATGATTAATACAATCTGTATATAATAATTGTGCATAATCATATGTATAAATATGTACAATTCTTATGCATGGCTACTCTTGCTTATCACAGTAACAGGAAGGATACTGTAATGGCTGTGTCAAGAAAAAAGGTCTAAAGCTTTTAGTTAAGCATATAACGAAGTTGTTCACATCAGTGATAATGCAGACCCAGTTTCATATAACTAAGGGTCAATCACACAATCAGAAAACACCCAGAATTTCCCTAGCCCACTCAGTATGACTAATCTTGAAAAATAAATTAATAATGTGCATATATTAGGGCTATTGAAATTATCTATAAAAAGATGAAGTGATGATTTGCAACTATGTCAATGTTGGGATTATGAAGAAATGCTTGATTAAGCATTAATTAAAAGATATACATAATTTAGTGAATGCACACAGTTTAAGTTAAATGTAGCTATAATGTGTCGTGCATTCAGAGCACAGAATGCCAGCTTTTATTTAAACAGCAGTTTGTGTTACTGAGAGCTAATCTTGGAAGCCAAAGAACACTAGTGTTATAAACTAGTCTGTTTAAAATCTGTATAATCTGAACAGGCTCATGAGACTCAGTTTAGTGTCCTACATGAAAACTACTGAGCTAATGAACACTATTCCCCAGTAGTTTCTAAGTCACTTACAAATAAATAAATAACACAAGGGGAAGTATTTTGAGGTAAAACAAATATCTTGTCTTTATGGTAGGTAAAAAGTAAAACTCTGTTAGTACCCAAGTAAATAAAATGATTATTAGCAATGAATGAGAAATTATTCCAGTATAGAGAACTGAACAGCCAAGCCTTCTTGATCAGAATTCAAAAGGGCTGCCAGCTGAAAGTTCCCTTGAGTTATTTGCAATGTACATGGGCTATGTAAAAAAAATTATCATGGATTCCTAATTAAATCTAGATACCTGTAATCATTGTAGAAGTAATGCATAAGACAGTATGCACACTGAGAATTTTGAACAGAGTTTCTGGCAACTGGAGAGAAATAGCCAAGTAATGGGACCCTGTAATGGCTGTGTGCGGGTGGGGCTCCGTGGGTGGAGGGGGTGGGGTTCCATGGGTGGAGGGGGTGGGGCTCCATGAGTGAAGGGGGTGGGGCTCTGTGGGCAGGGCTCTGGGTTTGCACCCCCCTGCAAAAAATCCTGTGGGCTCCCTTGCTCTTCACCTAGTGGTTTTGCATAACCAGTATGTTTTCTATTAATTAACTAATTTCACAATATCTGGTGAAGACAATTATAAGAACTCTTAATTAAAATTATTGGAGGAAACCACTGTATGTATATTGTGTGCACATGTATTAGTATATATATATATTGTGTGGGTGTGCAAGTAGACTTTTATGATGGACATGTCCTGAATTGGGCAGTTTTGTCATTATTGGTTCATGCATTTTGTTTCATTGTCTACTGGAAAAATGTTCAGACAAATTTAAAATGCACAAGTGTGCTGTATTATACAAAGAATATATAATTTAATAAAGTCAGTAAGGTGTATCAAAGAACACATGTATGTTTCTTGTTTTGTGTGCAAGGGGCCA
>NC_056726.1:372692340-372727340 GCF_019279795.1 Protopterus annectens | reverse complement strand
TCTGAAACTTGACTTAAGACTTTCATCTTGGTCTTCAGGATCCTGTTTCTACCATTTTTGTTGGTTAAAAATAAAGAGAGCAGAGACAGTTTTTGGCTAGGAATTCTTTCAGAATGGTTTTAAAGGACTGGAGAGAGGGTATTAATCTAGTGGATACAGATAAGGCGTTCCAGGCCTTAGCAACATGGTATAAGTACAGAGCATGCCCAAGAGATTCGATAGGTTTCTCAACAGAGGATAATTTTTGGGCATTGGATCATAATGACTAACATAGTTGTGTAGAATGACATTTAGTGCTGGACAAGCAGATGGTCGATAGATAATTTTATAGGTGACGATGTAACTTCACTGATTATTATTTTATCTATCTGTCTGTTTCAGGTGTAATACTACATGGGTCACACGCTGTGAAATTATATTCCTTATTGAATTGTCTAGTTCCTGGAACAATACAAATATATATAAACAATTTATTTTTTGTCAAAGCAACAACCAAATGAGTCAACAAGTAGTCTGCAATGGTTATGGCCATGCTGGAACATGAGTTTTACTTTTTTTAGATTGACAACAAAGCCACTTAAGCAGAAACGATACATTTGAAAAATGCAGTCAGACTCCTGTGATCTCAAACCTTAATGGCAGTAGCTCCAGAGATGCAGTGGACAACACTTCTTCCAATATTTTGCATTTAGCCAAGTTAGCCAATATATATTGAAAGTTAAGTGCCTCTTGTGACAGTTGTATGAGATGTTGCAAGAAGATGACCAGATGAGTGAGTGAGTGAGGGTTTGATGTGGACTATGATTTCTTTCTTACATTTAGCAAAATTCAACTGTTTATCATAAAAGGGCTAGCATATCCATTTATCTGGGTTTGTTGCATGTTCAGCCTTAATGGCTTGATACATTGAGAATTTGGGTTGGGTCAAGGGAAAAAAGTGGTCTTTACATTTTTTATGCATTTTAGATGGGATGGTGTACAGTATATAGGCTGTGAAGTCATTGCTAACAACTGTGAGTTTTAGTCTGTTCACTGGTCTGGTATGTTGCCTTCTGTTATTAAATAAATCATTGGCCCTACAGAGGGCATGTCCTGCTTAAAATGGCTATTTTATCTAGTACAGTTTGCCAATATTTGAGATATTTTATTTGAAAAAAATTTTATCAAACTACTACTGGTATTTCAGTACTAGTAACGAGTCCAGAGACATTACCAATGGGAGGTAAGTCGTTTCTTTATTTGATAAATGTCTTTCTTTATATCATTTTGTGTGAAAATACAGTCAATGAGAGTTATATAATGCTCTCCCTACTGGTATTGTTTGATGAAAATATGGTATTTCAGCCCAGTCAGGAACAGATGCGCCAAGGTCAACATGAACATGGATTAAAGAGCACGTTTCTCTGCTGTTAACATCTGAAGAAGGCACAGTACTTGAAAATAGGTACTGTCTTTGTTGGAAATCTTTTGTTAACAGGTCAGCTGCAAAATTCTTGCGATCTAAAACTCATATTCAGAGAAAAATAATTTTGATTTTTATTTAAAATGTTTTGCCTCAACAGATGTTACAAGAATGTTTGATCCACTATTAGCTGTGATGTTGTTTAGAACACATATTCATGACTATCCACTGAGAATGAAACTATTTTAAAAAATGAATGAAACTGTATAAATGATTTTAAAGAGAAGGAGTTTACTTATAGCCACTAAAGGCAGCTTTTCCTATGACCTTGGATGACTGCAGCAAAGGCTTTCTTTTTAAGGGGACAATCACTGCAATTCATGTTTTGCTCTGTGGAAAAAGGGGTTTGGTGTTGGCTGATCTAGTTTGATTTAGTTATATAGCCAATATAGCTGCAAACTCATTCGGGAATTTGGTATTTACCATTTTTTCATCATAAAATGCTATTTTGTGTTTTGGACCAGACTGCACATTGGTAAACCACATAATCTACAAGGGTAAAATGTATGCATATCACAGCAGGAATACAATCTAGACCAAGCCACTTGGCTTTCCTACATGCTGTCATTATTTATTGTACTTTTAATAAATATTTAATGTGACAAATGTGATAATAAGTTACTGATCTTGTTAAAGTCTTATTTGTCCTTTTGAAAGTATTCATTCTGAGCAACAGATGATGCTTTATTATTGTTATACCGGCATGGTGTTATTAAAAATGACTGAACATAGCAAACAGCATTATGCCCGCATGTCTTTCTGTAAATTAAAACTACTTCTGATGCCATTTCAGGTTTTCTGTACTTAAAGCCTTTTGTCCAAAACTACTGCTGATGCCATTTCAGTTTTTTTGTTCTTAAAGCCTTTTGTCTAATTTCTTGTACGCCTGGGGTACAGAGTAAAACTGCATCCTTTGCATTTATAAAACAATGGCAGGCCTGTAGTCAGTCAGTTGTTGTATCCTTCTGATTAGAGATCTGATAAAGTCTACAAGATGTGCATCATATCTCAGATCTATCGTACGGCTATATATCTGCTTAATGTCCCTCTCCATTTAACTAGCAAAGCACTAGCCGACATTTGTAATACATCACGGATGCGGCAACAGGTGTTGAGAAGAGCACTCTTGGGAAACACCAAGCACTGAAGCAGTACTAATTTATGACCTTTAATCATACCCTAACTCAGGAAGGGAGTCCATTGCTGTCACGATATTAGAAACTTTAAGCATTTAAGGAAATTAAAATAGACAAATGTGATGTACAGATTTATATAATCTTCAAATACGTATTTATACTTTTCAAATTTGTGAACTGTATAGCAAAGAAAAGCAGTTACTAGAAGGGTATAATTTTCATTCATTCAGCCATTTTTCAGTTGTTTGTATGTTTGATTATTTATTTCTTTAAATCATTTGTTCTCAGAACTTTAAATTTATTGTGTTGGCATATGGTATATATTGATAAAAATTACACCTGTTTAATTGTGGTTGATGCCAAGATATTTTTAAGAATTATTAGTCTAATTTCCATCCATTTATTGAGTTACTCCAAATGTTCTTTAGAAAAAAATATTAGAGACATAATCTTTTGGTGAATGTAATGGGAAAGGGGTGAAATTGCAAGAACAATGCTTAAAACCCCAAGACTAAATGTGTGGCTCTGTGGAATAGATATGGTAATTTAGTATGCCTAACACTTTTCCTTTGAAGCTGTGATTTTTAGCTGTTGAATCATGTAAGATGTTTGAACCTTTCATGTTCAATATATAGCTGTGATTCTTTAAAACTGCCTCTAAATATTGACAGCGAGGGTATAGCTTCTTAGAAATGTTGATAGTCCCCTGTAGTTTTGAGTCTCTAGAGCCTATGGTATGTTCTACACTTCTAGGTTATACCTAATTTACAGACAGCTACAATAACTTTGCAAGTGAAATTACAGTCAGACTTAGGAATATATGCTATTAATTTATCATTACATCAGAAATGAAATTTTGCCTGCCTCCGTGTTGTAGTTGGATAGATGTCAGACGACGTCCCAGGTGACCAGGGTCTAATTAACAGCACTGAAAGAGCCATGCAAAGAGGGGAAGGAGTAAAGGGGTATAGTCAACTGACCTCTCCTAAGTATGGGAAGTATTTGTATTTACTCAGGGGGTACCATGGGTGGTGTGATCACTTGGTGGAGATCAGGGAGACCATGACTCATGTTGCATAGGAAGAGGTAGCACTGCTTGGAGAGAACACCCCTTGTGAAACAGAGGTGATATCCTCCATGGATAGCCCACTGCACACTTCTTCCCATAACCCTACCGGTTGTGGGCAGCTAGGGTTATGGAGAAAGAAGCAGAAAACCTCAAGCTAACCTTGATAGATGTCTAAATAATGACCCCTCCTGATCAATCTTTGCCCGGGTACTGAGGGAACAAATGATCCAACTGGATGGAGGTGGCTAATGATCTAATGAATAACTGACAGTGAGACCAAACAGTGAAAACATTTTATATATATTTCTCTACAGAATGAATTTTTGGGGCCACTTATTTTATTCTTAAGCCACCACCACCACCCCCATAAATTCATATTCATGCAGTGAAAGTATTGTAGAAAAAAGTTGTGTACAGTTTGTGTCTTTATATTTGAAATAATCAGCTAAGTGCATGCACCATGACATAGTTTTCTGAGAAATTAACTAGAAGATTTGAAATGGTTTCAGGCGCACAAAACTATATTCCTACACTAAGTAACAGCAGCAGGCTCAAGTGGTCATTTGGATGCTGTTTGGTTCCCATCAAATTCATTTGTCATTTCATCAGTGATAAACTCAGTACGAATCTGAATGAATTAAGGAAGTTTAACTATTCTTATGAGATAAGTATCTGGAATGACAGCTGCCTGGCAACTGTAACTGAGATGAATTCCGGAAGGACTGAAACATTTTTCTTAATGTTTTCAGGTTTTTGGTTGCCTTTGGTCCTTTAACTTTACATATTGAGTTGCTGAGGCATTTCTTATGCACTTGTGATTAGTATTTTTTGTTTATAGTATTAGGTCAATTAGAGGCCACTACCTTAAATTCTAAATTTTATTTTTATCCACTCTAATAATATGAAAAAACATATGCTACTTAAGGTGATGACATTTCATCCCCAAGTATTTTGTTATATACTTTTCCCACTGCCATTGTATGGTGACTCTGTATTAAACACTGCTGCTAGTTGGATTCCTGTATAATATATTACATGTATAAGATTTTGTTTTGTTTGTTTGAGTAAGAGAATAATATTTTTGTGATTGTATCTTTTAGAGCCTTTGCATGTGTCCTAGAAGATGTGTGTGCATGTGTGTGTGTGTGTGTGTGTGTGTGTGTGTGTGTGTGTGTGTGTGTGTGTGTGTGTGTGTGTGTGTGTGTGTGTGTATGTGTGATACACGTGTGACTGCATGTGTGTGTGTGTGTGTGTGTGTGTGTGTGTGTCTGTGTGTGGGTGTGTGTGGTTGGGTATGTTTGGATGTGTGTGTGTGGGAGTGCGTGTGTGTGTGTGTGTGTGTGTGTGTGTGTGTGTGTGTGTGTGTGTGTGTGTGTGTGTGTGTGTGTGTGTGTGTGTGTGTGTGTGTGTTTGTGCGTGTGTGTGTGAGTGTGTGGTTCATGTCAGAGGGTGTATGTGTTTGTGTGTGTGTGTATGTGTATGTGTATGTGTGTGTGTGTGTGTGAGTGTGTGCATGTGTGTGACTGTGCATGTGTCTATTTGTATGTGTATGTGTGACACGTGAGAGTGTGTGTGCATATGTGTGATACATATGAGAGTGTGTATGTGTGCTACATATCTGTGTGTGTGTGTGTGTGTGTGTGTGTGTGTGTGTGTGTGTGTGTGTGTGTGTGTGTGTGTGTGTGTGTGTGTGCATGTGTGTGCATGTGTGTGCTCATGTGTGTGCTCATGTGTGTGTGTGTGTGTGTGTGTGTGTGTGTGTGTGTGTGTGTGTGTGTGTGTGAGATAAAGGTGAGATTGTGTGTGTGCATGTGTTTCTGTGATATATGTAAGAGTCTCTGTCTGTGTTTGTGTGATACATGTGAGAGTGTGTGTGTGTGTTTGTATGTGTGTGTGTGTGTGTGTGTGTGTGTGTGTGTGTGTGTGTGTGTGTGTGTGTGTGTGTGTGCATGTTTGTGCGTGTCTGAGAGTGATACATATGAGAGTGTGCATGCATATGTGTGCATGTGTGTGTGTGTGTGTGTGTGTGTGTGTGTGTGTGTGTGTGTGTGTGTGTGTGTGTGTGTGTGTGTGCATGCATGTTTGTGTATGTATATGTACTAGCAAGTTGTGGTGCTGTTGAACTTAATCTATCTTCTTTTACTCGCACATCTCATAGATAAATTCACGGTAAGAAGGGAGTTTATCTTCTGTGACTATGAGGCAGCTTTTATACTGCCTTGCTCAACTCATCACCCATTTCTTTGAGAGTTAACATATAAAATGTGCCAATACGTACTGGTATGTAAAAACATAATTCTTTATAAAACACTGACAGTGAGGCATAAGTGGCTGACAGTCTAGCATGTCTGTCTCCGATGATATCAAGTTTTTAGGGACGTCATGCATAGCATATTTTACAAAAGGAAACCATGTTTTTTATTATTGCAGTTATGGAAATCTGTGGATTCTTACCCAAAAAGGAAGCATTGCAGAAGTGGAAGTGGCAGATAAATTCACATTGTTTCTCCTTTTCAAGTGTTATATAAGTGTACTTATGACATCATTATTAAAGTCAGACCTAACTATCATGTCAGAATGAGAACATAGCAATGATGATATCTTTGCCAATTTGGCAAATGACAGTGAACCACCAGACTGCAAAAGAGTCAGAAATGTAATGACAGATGCACATTGTGACATACAGCTGCAGATGCTGCCTTGAGCATTTGTTATAAGCCAAGGTAGAGAGACCATAGCTACATAACCAAAGTGTGTGTCATTCTCTATAAAAAAAAGTTGTGGATAGAAGTTAAGGGCCTTTAATCCCAAATGGTAAAGCAGTTTTCATTGAGTTGAATACTCTTAAGTCTGAGGATGCAGTTCATTGTTTTCCATGACAGTATTTCCTTTGTGTAAACAAAAGTACTAATGTGTTTATCAAATATGGTTTCCAGAAATGGAAAAAAGTAATTAGAAGACATGAATTATCAACCATTCACAATATCTATAAAGCACAGTGTGATTTCAGTTTTCATACAAGAGTAAGAACGCAACAAAGAATTCATAGTGACCATTATTTACAACAGAGAGAAGAAGAACCAAGTTTTGGCCAGGATGACTTTCAGGAGATTCTTCTTTTGGTAGCAAAACATGATGGTTCAAGGAATAAAAATTAATGCCAATTATATACATCAAAATATCCAATATTAGCCCTGTAAAATTAATTAAGAAGATAGCAAAGTACTGAAGAGGCTGCAGCAGCTGGACCATCTTCAATTCATGTGGATGTGTCAAAGGAAATTTCAAAAGTGGAGCAGCTGTCTGTTGTTATGCATTATGTAATTCTTTAGAAAATACCAAGTTTCTAGGCTTTGAACAAACATGCAGACTGATTGCAGCATCTCTGACAGACACAGTAATGCAGATAGCAGCTTAGATATAAAAGCAGAGCTATGATGGCACCAGTGTTACGAGTGGGGATGCAGCTGGGGTTCAAACCAAGTTTTGTGAAAAGGTTCCTTAAGCTACAGACACAGATTGAAAGTTGCTGCTGTGGAGAGCATCAGAAATATTCAGATTGCTGATGGGTTCTTCTTATTACTACAAAATTTAAACAATTTTATTCAGACATGTAGCTGGCTCATTTAGCACCTGGTGCCAGCCCCTGAAGTACTGTCCCACCTCCTTACACAAATGAGCAAAGAAAAAAAAGGGACTTCATCTTTGTAGAAAGCTGATTGGTCTTAATTGGCTTCCTGGAAATCCACTCCTCCTCCTGTCTGCTCTTCAACTGAAGAGCTAAAAAGGACTTTAGCTTTTTATTGCAGAAAGCCATTCGGTGGTTTTGTACCAAATGGCCTCCTACAGATAAATGTCCCCAAAAGAGCAAAAAAAAAGTAGAACTGAAGTGCCTTTCTCTACCAACATTTCAGTACAAAAATGCAGGCGCTCTGGATCACAATCCCCTAACACTTTTCACCCAGGGCAATTGCCCCCTTCACTGCACCTTTGCTCTTCTACTGATTTCATTAGTGGCTCAGCTGTGCATGTCAACTTCATAAAATTACAAGTAACGATCCTTGGAATACTATTAGATGAAATGAAACAATTGTCTAACATTGGCAGTAGGTCCGGGTTTCCAACAGGTCTTGGAAACTTCTGTTTAAGGCACTTCTAAATGCACTAGGCAGCACATTTGCTGCTAACATTAACATTTTTGAACCAGTATTCAGACGTGTAGCTACATCAAACAAAGGGGGAAGCTGCCCTTTGATACAAGATGTTAGGAGGCATGATCAGCAGTTGCTGATGGGGCTTTATTGCAGTATCAGCATTCAGAACTGAATGTTGATACTGTTATGTGTGTCAGAGCTGAAGCCCTGAAGAGCTTAGTAGGTGGTATGGTAACTATAGCAAACTGCTTGCTACGGTATACATTTGTATTTGTAACAAGCAGTTGGCTACATTACACAAAACAGATAAAACTTTTTTTTTTTTGCTCCTCATCTTAGAGATGATGAGTGCAGATTGGGGAGAATAGACCTTGATCCTCATCAGACGATCAGAAGAGAAACACGTGATTGGGGAATGGACATTTTCTTTGCTCCTCCACTTAGATTTAAGAGGCATATTGGGAGAAGAGATCTTTTTTTTCTTTTTCTTTATTTTTATTTATTTATTTATTTATTTTTGTTATGGCTGTACAGTACTATTGCAAAGTCATTGCAGGATTCAAATCTTCAGCTGTCATATGCTGTTTAGTTCATTAGAAACTTGCAAGAATTATGTGAAGCAAGGTATGACTGCAACTAGCTCTGTCACATGACCTCCATTATGCATAGAAGAGAAACTTTAATACTGGCTGCAGTTCACTTCACCCACCACCCCCGACAGAACTTAAGGGCATTTGTGTTAATAAACTCCAGGAAACGTTGTGCCTACAAGCGGGAGGCAGTGTATGTTTTCCAGTCTATAGAGGGGTAACTAATGTCTCCTTTGAAGAGAGTGTTTGGTTGGATGAAGACTCCCTCCAGCAGGTCTTGATAAGAGTTGTGGGATTCTTGTGACATAGATAGTGACCTATAGTTTGCTAAGCTATGGTAAGGTACTCTATCTAGGGTGATTTGCATGTAGATGAACTCCAAGGTATCATCCTGTTTAACCAACCTTGAGGTATACTTGTTGCTACTGTAGATCAAGACACCTCAACCTTTAGTCCATGATGGTGCAGCTAATGGTCTCAGTGTGTGGAAGGCTCTGTGAACTTGTACCGGAGTAATTTCTGTGGCTATAAACCATGTCTTGGTAACAACACAGAGGTCAATATTTTCCAGAGTAACATGAGCTTGTAGGTTGTGGAGTTTCTTGTTGTGGCCCCTAAAGCCTGAGTTTGTTCTGTACAATGTAAATCACAAAAGTTGGAGTTTGTGTTGTTCAAAACAAGCAAAAAAATTGCAGTTTGTGCCACCCAAGACATAGAAGAAAGCTGCTTGTTATTCTGTCCTAGGCAAGAAAAGCAAATTGGAATTCATTCTGACTCACTGGAGTTCATGCTGTATAATGTAGATGCTACATCTATGCAATTTTATCAAGCATATGTGCCCTCCATTCTATAAAATGCATCCAAGGTTATTATATTCAAAGTAACTGAAAGAACATATTGTTGTCCATTAAATTTCTAAAGAGAGAGTGTTTCAAAATCCAAGAAAATCATTGTTATGTCTCAGAGGAGAGATCGTGGAGAAAATCTTTATGAAGCTCTAACAAAGTAAGATACACTAACACTAAACTTTGTACCTAACCTGTTCTAATTACCTGTGCTGGTTGCTGGTCCATCTCCATTGCACATAATATATATCACAGTCTATAATCCTATGAAGAAGGTAAGACCTTCTAGTCTATTACAGAAATGAACATTAGGTATCTATGTGTTTTTATATTTCTTAGTAGTACAATATGTAACATTAGGAATTTGATATTCCCATGTACTCTCTACCTTATTGGCATTTTTTTCACATATCCTACAAACCCCATCAGCTAGCTGTAGAACCCATGTTGTGCTCTTACAAGAAAAAGAACATGCAGCAGTCATTGACCTGCTTCCTATTTTATTTGATCATTGCTTTGACTATTATAACATTAGATCTACATCCTATTTATTGTCTGTGCTTTTACACTTGAACTGTTCACTTCTTTTTGATAGAAAACCCATCTTGTCTAGTTTTGGACTGATATTTCTTGGAATTTTCTTTCTACTCCTGGGGTCTGTAACCTAGTGTTTTTGGCTTGCCGATTTGACAAACTCTTCGCTTGAGCTTCTATTTAGTTGTTGTAGGTTCCTTGATGCCGACTGCAGAGCATTAAACTGCTGCTGCTGTTTTAGGGGGTTTGACTTTGGATGGTGACTTGTAGCACTTGTCAAGGTGCAAACTATGTCCTGAATTTCACTTATTATGACTGAAAGCTGCTGCTCTGTGAGAATCCTTTCACTTCTCCTTTTGTCTCTGCTCATGACTGGTAAGTAGGGATTCCTTGTTTTCTTATTTTGAATCTATTAGCTTGTGCTTTCTTGAGCAAAATATCTCCCTTGCTGAATCCTGAAAGGGGAACAATATTTTATTAGATCTAGTTGATGCTTTAGACATAGGAATTGTACTTCTTTTACTGTTCATTTGTTTGCTAAGAAAATATGATTTAGTCTGACCATACCTTTAAACCAGCAGAAATTGAACTAAGGACAAAGGCCCTTAAAAGTAAAAACAGCCAGTAAAAACATTTGGGCATCTAACTGACATAAAATGTGAATGCCAAATAGCACATGACTCTTCCTGCTTCAGGTAGGAATGTGGGATGCTACTCAGAAACACTTTTAAAAAACAACAGAATGACAAAAATTATGGAAAATATATCATCAGAGACAGAGCAAAATCTGTTGAGTTGAATAAACTGCAACACAAAATTCTACCACACAAGGTCATTCATTTTTGCAGCAGAGAAAGGAGTTGTAAGATGTGTGCTCTTACTTTAAATTATTCTTGTCACTGGTATGGTTTTCTGTGTACTAGACAGCGTCAAAAATCACACGTGATGAGGAGGAGATTCAGAAAACTGTGTGAAAGGGCAAATAAAGCCTGAAAATAGGGACATACCTCCAAAAATAGGGACTACCCAGAAGCTTGAAGGTATTCCTGTGTTTTCCATTCTTCTCTTTCTCTTCATGTTGTCTTTCCTAAACTGACTCATTTATTGTGTTTTCAAAATCTAGGCTGATTATGATTCAGTAGCTCCTACTGAATAATTATTTTTTGAAGAATTTGGGTTTGTTTGAGTCATTTGCTGTGGTGAACCCTAACTGGGAAAAGCCAAAAAGACAAACAAGACAAACAAACTGAAAAAGTTATTCACATGACTTCATATCCCAATTCAATGCTGCCATCTCTGGCATGGTGGTGGAAGTATTCCCTTGGTCTGACCACCACCTTGCCTGCTTTAATCATGGGATTCTCCTAGTTAGGTCACCCAAACTGTACTAGTCATGTATAGGAATTTACAAGGTTACAAGCAGTAAACTGGCTTCTGTACTTCATCAGCTTCCTCTGAAGTTTAGTTCAAATGTAATGGCACAGGCCAAATGCAAGGATGTGAATGACGCCCTGGCTTAACCTGACCCTACATCCTTGCTTCAATGGGATGCATAAGCCTTTGTATGGCTACAGGCTCCACATCTGTATGAGGCCTGGATGAAAAGCAGAATATCATTAGAGTACATCCTACCCTCATGGGATAAATGTAAAATGGATGACCATTATTCTGCTTACCACCTGAAGACTACCAAAAAGGCAATGTGTTTGCCCGGGTAGATCTCTGTGACATGCTGAATCAATCAGCTCTCTTTTCCTGAACTGTGAGCTGCTAGCTCCTGCTCTCAGTCATGTTTTCCTCCTCACTGTATACAGTGGCCGCTGAATATTTTGCAAAGTTTTGCAGATTAGTCATCAGACTCCAAGGACTTTTCATGTGGATAAGTAGCATCATGGAATGTAGGAATGAAATTGTTGGGTGGGTGCTGATAGGCAGCAGGGATCAACAACATTAAATGATGTAAAAAAATGTTACTGTCTCTCCTGATTCTTAAGAATTCAACCCTGAATTCTCTTAGTCTGGAAAATTTTTCTCCTATATCAAAGCTTTCTTTTTTGGGTACGGTTTATAAGTTCATAGGTTCATAGGTATATACTAGGCTAATGACCACTAGGGCCCTTATTTATTTACTTATTTATTTATTTATTTATTTATTTATTTATATTTGTTGACCGGGAGTGTCCGACTGGATGTAGGTCCATTTTCAGCAGAGGCCCATGGAGAAAAGCTCCACAGTTAAAATAAACAGACAGTAGTTACATTGGATTACATAGCGATTAACAATTTACATAGCAATTACTTACAACATATTTACAGATGAAGAACATAGTACATCAGTAGACAACTAGAATCTTTATCTGTGAAGTACATAACAGACAATAACAAATGTTACAAGAAGAAGTTCCTGCTGTATAATAAGTACTAGGCTTATGAGCATCTGAGCTTGCTATAATCAAGGTAGTTAGTGGAGTGGAAAGAAAGGTAGTGGTTGGATGGGGTGGGTGATATTAGAGTGGGAGTTGCAAGGGCATAGCCAGCATGTTTTTAGGTGCGCTTTTAGTAAAGTTTTGAAGTGGGTGCATGATGGTATGGAGGTAATTGTGGGTGGGAGGGAGTTCCATAATTTGGCTATGGTGCAGGAGAATAGTGCTTCACCAGCAGAGTTATTGGCTTTAGTGATCTGCAAGTGATTTTTGTTGCCAGATGTTAGTGGTCTGGTGGTGCGATAGGGTTGGAGTAGATTCTGGAGGGAAGGGATTCTGGAGGGATGGAGCCTTATAACCTTATAAGCCTAGCAGTGCATCTCCGATGTGACCCTCAAATCTGATTTATATAGGGGGTGATTTATAGAGTCCCTCCACCCATCAGAGACATAGGAACCAGCCCAGGAATCTCTGTGCCTGTAGATTTGAGGTCATGCAGGATTCCTAGTCTATACAGGGCATAATTAAAGTCTCTCATGAGTATGGTGTTATGTTGGATGGTTGTCTCTAGTAGGTCCAAGTGTGCATTGTAAGGTTTTTGGGACACAGGGGAAGCTAGGATCTGGTATGGGATTTTGTTTATGGTGATCTGCATGTGGAAGAACTGAAGCATGTCATCCTGTTTGACTACTAGAGGTATGCTTCTTGTTGATGGATATTGAGACATCTCCACCTTTGGCCCTTATCTGTGCACCTACTGGTATAAAAGTGTGGAAGGTACTGAAACCTTGCACTGCTGGGGTATTCTTTGCTGCTTTAAACCATGTCTTGGTAACTACACAGATATCTATATTCTTGACCTTGGCGAGGGTTTGAAGAGGGTGAAGTTCTTCTTTATTTTGGCTCCTGGCATTGAGCAGTAACACCTTGAGGTTCAGCTGAGCTGATTTTGCTATGTCAGTAGGTCTGTCAATTTGGCATTGCCTAAAAAAAGCACTATGCGGGTAGATAAACTTTTAGACAGTATTTGAAAACCGAAACGAAAAGGTGCAGATCACCTTCGGCAAAGCAACATGGTCTGTTATCCATGTCTTCCAGAGTTGATAAATATTGTATCCCCTTAGAATGACACTAGAAAGACAGCCAATTGTTGAAGTTAATGATCTTTTTGCTCAGATTATGACATCATCCTCTGTGATTGCAAAATGCTTCTCAATGCTAGGCTCATATCAACCCGAGACACATAGACTGAAAGCTCCATAATGTCTCTCTCTCCATATAATTCAGAGAGGTCAGGGAGGTATATCTCTGGTTGCTTACACCTATATGGTCTATGATGGAATCATACTGGTACCTCTGGTGTAATGACATGATTTGGCAGGTCCTGGCTCCAGATAAGCAACTAACAGTTATCTTCTCCTTGGTCATCCCAGTTTGAGGGGCTTCACTATGTCTTACAATGGAGTCTCCTGTGACGAAAGTCTTGGGAAGTGCGTTTGATTGCCTTAGGGGCTTAGTGTTTGGGGATCCACTGAAAGTGACAGTATGTGTGGTGTTAGATGTTGTTTTTTCTGAGTGCCTTAGCTTTTGATAATGAGCAGTCTAGGTGATTGTTGTTTGGGAAGATCGGTTGCTGTTTACTCATTATTTTATTTTTGTATATACTTTTCATGTAACTTTTATTACTGTAAATATGTGCAACAATATAGCTAGGTAATTTTTCTTGCTTTTTCAATGTTTGATATACCTATGTAATTTTCTTGTTTTTCGAATCTATGCATGTTAATTTCTTATTACTTTTTTCCAGAGCTTTTCTCCTTGGGTCTCCACTGAAAACAGGCCTTTGGCACAGCTGGACTAATCCGGTAAACAAATGACAAATAAATAATAAATAAATTGTATTTAAGTGCCTCAACATATGTTAGCCTGTGTGTATATATGTGTGTGTGTGTGTGTGTGTGTGTGTGTTGTGTGTTTGTAGTTTCCACAACCTGATGTGCCCTTGTGCAGTTTAGCCTTTTAAGAATTAAGTAGTTGTTGGTAAACATGAGACAATTGCTACATTTTCTCAAGATGCCTATATCCACCAAGCTGGCTACAGAGAAGTTAGGAGATTGCATCCTCATGCTATTCAGTCCTTTGCGGCATGTTAATAAGGGTGCTTATTGGGCACCTTATGCTAAATAGTACTAAATTCTACTAACTTTAATGTTTACACAACACTGAATTCTACTAAATCTGTAGGTATTGCCATGCAATGACCAAGCTGCTCTAAGCTAGTCAGGGTGCAAGGTGCTTCCTGTATATTGCTGCTTTACAGTGTACAGTTTTAAGGACTGTTCTACAGGGACAATTTGCTTTCTAGGTGGTTGCTGCTGTACAGGGCTTAACCCATGCAAATGTACAAAATTTATAACAGCACAGAAAAAAACAGAAAACTAATGAGCTCTCTAGCCAATAAAATGCTTAGTGTATTTACCAACTCCAATAGACTAGACAAACTCCTCCTGCCACAAGATGAATAAATGTAGCCCTTCTAATGTAAAAACACTGTAGAAGAAACCCATAAGTGCACTGCTACCATAAACCAATTAAACAGCTAGGTAGAAATCCCTTACTGTAGGCAGTTTTAAGACAGATTTAAAGCAGTAACAGTGACAGGAAGAGCCATTATTTTTACAAAAAAGTGCAGTGAAATGCATACATAAAAGCAGGAAACAGTAGTGATCACTCAGAATAACTTAAGCAAGTGCAATTTAGCAATTAAAGGTACTTAACTTTGCCTGAACGGTATTAGATACTAGTAAAACACTTCTGGAATGCAGGTTATGACTCCAAGCTTTGCTGTGCTCTAGGAAAATTATCATGAGACAATATGCAGTAAAAGAGGTTTACTCAAGAGCAATACTGGTTTGCTGGCTGAGCACTCAGTATCACAGATCTATGGAAAACAATGGGTGGGAAGAGTACATCAACAGCTTATACAACAGACAATAGCAGTGAAACAGGGAAGGGAAGAATTTTGGAAATTAGATTACCATAAGGGGTGGCAGCCAGAAACGCATCATTATACAAGCACCACAGCAAAAGGGTGAGAGGGTTGGTAAATATTTGCAAGCAGGCTAGTTACAGAGGCATCCAATCAAATAAGGCCAATATTGGAGATCTTTCACAAACTTTAGCTTAACGTGCTATCAGAGGATGGGGCAGACACAGAATGCAACTTTAAGCAGGTAAATGATAAACCGAATATAAAATAATTGAAGCACAAACTGGAACAGAGACAGTTCTCTCTTACTATTGAATGTCTACTACAGTTTAAGGCACCAGACTATGCAGACATTTACCATGAAAAATGAAATAATAAATTACTGAATAAAGCACAGAATCTGGTAGTAGCACACAACCCTGCCACAACTGTGAATTAAACTACAAGACTATGGCCTAGCAGGGTTTAAAATACAAACAGATAGCTTTTCCAAGTAATTCTACTTGTGGAAATAGAAGTTCAGAATACTGCATAAACACAATCTTCCCACAACTGTAAATCTGCAAATTAAAAACAAGACTAAGTTCCCTGTACAAACTAAAAAGGAAAATATGTAACTTTTTTGTCTAAAACATGGAAACAAACAGAAAAGTACAAATAAATGTTTCTACGCAGGTCACACTATAACAGCAACTTAAATATTTAAGCAGAATTAAAATGATTCTCTTTCCTTTTTTTGAAAAGCTAGTTACTCACAGTTCCACACCTCTCCAAGTCTTGGATAAAGTTTATGTAAAACATTATTATTGTTCAGTTCAGAGCCGTGTTTAAGAACTCATGACCTCCTAGATCCATTGCTGTTTCTCAAGATGCATAGGACAGAATAAGCCCTTATTTGGGATGTTACTGACATGCTCATGGTGAGACATCAACTCTTTTATTCAATGTTGATTTGTTCTGACTTCTCAGTTGCACTTCGCCCCCACAGATCAATTCATTAATCTGGAGTGACTGAATCCCTGCTGTGGATTTTCTTCTGCAGTTCTCATATGGTTTGCCTCTCGTTTGTCAAGATGCATGTACAGGGTTTATTTTGAACAAAATGTGTTATGTAGCTGCCCCTTGCTGTGTGGTGTTCAGAAGGGCTCTATAGTTGAGTCTTTATTACTCGTAGTGTATGTGCTTCCACTTGGACAATTCATGCAGGGGAGGAGACTGAAATAATAACCAGCAGTGGATTCTATCTCTGTTTTCCTTAGTGGGGAGTTTGAAGATCATCCAGTCACAAATGCGGGCTGCTCTTATCATAACATAATCCTGCTAAGATGGTGGCTATGACCTTATATGCTACTCTACCTTCCTCCACTATTTCATGCTTGACTCCTATAATCATTTACAGAAGAAACAGACTGAAACATTTGACTTGACTGCAGAATTTGTCATTGGTATTAAACAACTGAGTAAGACTGAGGTACCAGATATCAACCACATTTAAATTTAATTTATTTTTCATTTCATTTCATTTTATTTAAAAGTTTAGGTCCCAGATGGTGTATAACTAAAAAGATCAAATAAATGATAAACAACAGATGTAAACAGCATTATAAAGCATTCCCTGTTGACATCAACAGAGATATATTCAGACATTTAAAACATTATTAAAAAAGAGACATTAAGCTTCATCCTGGGATTATGAAACCTATCCCCAATCAGATGGTACTTAAGAGATTCCTTAGATGTTATTTCTGACTCACATGTCCATATCAGGAAGGTAGGTGACTCCAACAATCAGGAGCAAGATAAGTGAAAGCGCATCTGCCTGACACTTCCATTCTTCTCTGGAAAACAATTAGCCGCCCCTCACATTACACTATGAATGGATGCATCTGAATCTGGGGTACCAACACTGATTTATAAGTAGATTGGACCCAGGTTGTGCAAGGTACTGTACGTGTGAAGAAAATTTAAAGAATAAATTGAGTTGCCATTAGCATTTGGTTGATCCTATAATGCTAGTGTAACGACAACATAAAAATGGTACTATTATAGCACTTAGTGGGGAATTCCAGAACTTCTGTATGTGGGAATGGTCTGTATCCAGGGGACACTAGTAAAGAGCAATGCAAAGTATTAATGCATGTATAACTAAGGGATATTAAAGAAGAAATAACCATTGCAAAGTTAGGGGATAGAATAACGGGCAACCCAGGTGATAGTCATAAGACAGAAGCACACCTCTCAACCTGTAGACACTGAAAATAGGAACAAAGGCTCTTGAAAAATAAAAACATTCAGCAAAACATTTGGACATCTTATTAGCATAAAATTTGAATACCAAACAGTACATAAATCTCTTCCTGTTTCCAATACAAATGTGCGATCCTACTCAGAAACATGTTTATAAAACAAAGCGTGACAAAAGTGATGCAAAAAATATAAGCACATTATCATAGACAATGCAAAATCTATAAACTTTAATGAACTGTATAGCAACGTTCTGCCACATTCATGTATTTTTGCTTCAAAAAAGGGTGTGGTAAGTTGAGTGTGCTCTTTCTTCAAATTATTTTTGCCACTAGTATGTTGGTCATGTAGTGTACTCTGTGTACTAGACAGCTTAAAAAATCACACGGGCTGAGGATAAATGAGAAAATTGTATGAAAGGGTAAATCAAGGCTGAAAATAGGGACATCCCTCTAAAATAGGAATAGCCTGTGTAGGGGTAAATCAAGCCTGAAATTAGGAATGCTCTTCATAAACTAGGACAGTTGAGAGGTCTGAATAGAAGTAAGGGAGCTGAAAGTGGCTGACATCTGATCTTAAATGACAGACCATTGTCAAGTATTGCATGCACAGGTTATAGCTCTGTCATAAGTTCTCTTTGGTCATTGCCATAAAATAATGAAGGATGAAATAAGGAACCATGATGGGCAATGCTATGCACCAGACACTCTGTTGTTTTCTTTGAGCTGGGCATGTTAGCTATAATTCATCCACTTGAAAATAGAGTCAAAGCAGTCCCCCAAGTTTGTAAAATAAGTCATATCATTCTGAGGAAAGAGGAAGGACAGCCAGATACAACTTGCATTGTTACAAAAACCAAATCCTTCTGCCTTGCATGACCTTTGTCACTGGCAAATACTTAGACAAATTAAATCATCATAAGATGTAAGATAAGAATATAGTTGTTCCTTAAAAACCTTATGATTAACCTTTTCCAAGAATGAAAGCTTAGGAAAAGGGCAAAAGAAATCTTCAGCTGATTGGGGAGTGAAGACTTTTTTATGCATGGAAGTTACTAATGCCTCTTTCAAATTAAGTACAAGCCACCATTCTTAAGCAAACCCATAGGTTCAGAAAATACTCGGGTCCAGGGATGTCAAGCAACTGTTAACCAGCCTGACTGGGTTTGGATTAAACTGACAGTAGAAGGACATCCTTGTACTTGATGTATTTAAACTCATTCCATTAAAAAATCAAAGTAATTCACACTAGAACATGGTAGTACTTGCTAAACATGGTAGTACTTGCTAAATGCAGTACTATGGAAGAAAGCCTGGAATGGTGACACCTGATCACTAAAGAACTCTGCAATCACTTCACAATTAGTTGAGTTTTCCACCTTCCAAACAGTGAGGTGGGATTTGCTGCATTACATAATCACAATTTGAAAAAGCATAGTTAGATGAGTCCATGCAGTAGAGATCTTACTGAATAAGAACACTGCCTGTCTACATGAGATATTTAACCCATACACAGCACAAACACTGTCTAGTGCAAGTTTATGCTTAAATAAGCATGTCCTCCTCCTCCTCATGCATTTGAACCTGTAACCTTGCTTACGGAACTTGTTATGCCAATGCTTTCTTGCCACAAAAATCTTGGTGGTTTACATGTTAGGACAATAACATCCAGATACCACTGCTAGCTTTACTATATAGGCTAACTGTAAGCACTCTAAGCTACCAACAATGTCCTCCTCAAGGAACTGGTCCAGTAAGGATGTCAGTTCACCACTACTACCATGTCTTAAATCCCAATATTGGACCAGCTCAGTATCACTTAGCAAGCTCAGTGTAAGCTACATAGACAAACAAATGCACAAGACACCGGTCATTCCAAGAGACTGGATCTATCATCAGTCCAATCCTGACTACTCCAGGTGGAATCTCAAGTCTATTGAGTGTCCCTGCATATGGGCTGCAGTTTTCATCTAAGGAACACAACAAAGATGAAACATCATCTAGTGGTATAGCAACAGGTGTCAATGCATGGGTCTCTTTTTGCATGCATTACTGCAATCTCCTTTGCTCTGAACTGCTAATTATTCATCTTGACAACCTCCATTTGGTGCAGAATTCTGTGGCTATGTTGTTGACAGGCTTATGCTGGTACACACACACACACACACACACACACACACACACACACACACACACACACACACACACACACACACAGATATACACACACATATATATATATATATATATATATATATATATATATATATATATACACATACACATATGCCACAGAAACTATGAAAGCCTTCAAATACCTTGGCATTTGACTAGACAAATCTCTTAACTTTCAATTACACATTCAAAATACATGCAAAATGGTCAACAGACTCCTGTTCTGGGTGAACAAGCTAAAGCCTCTAATGTCCAAGCAAGTCAAAGCTCCCATAGGTAAAGGAATACTCTTATCTCAAATCAAATATGAATTATCCATTATAACTGCATCCTCAAAGAAAAATGCCACCACCTTTCAAACCATCTGCAATAAAATCTGCCGGTTTATTAATTAACTTCCCCAGTAATGAACACTGCTGCCTAACTCATGCCAAAGCTAAATGGCGCACCGTACATTTAAGAACCAGCCTCCTGCTAGGATCAGTAATTCATAAAGCTCTTTCTCCTTGGGCATTGTCCGCTCTCACTCATAAACATTTCACCAAAATCCTCACATTTAATCTGAGGGGTATCTCTCAATCTCAAACCACTCTACTAAATCCAAAAAGTAAACTTTATTGGACTGATCATGAGTTCTTAATCCTAGCACCTAAACTATGGGCCTCCTTTCTACTTTCAATCGGAGATGTCCAAAAGTACTTGGACTTCAGACAACAACTGAAGGAATACCTTTTCATCCAAGCAAAGTGCAGCTGCACTCACTCCGGACATGCTACACAAAGCCTGTTTGCCCCTATTTCATCCGTCCTTATCTCATCTTGTCACCCCATTACTTATTGCCTCTCCTTCATCCTACTTCCCTCTTCTCTTGGCATCTCTCTTACACTCCTTCTCTTTCCTTCTCCTTTTCCCCCTGCATGTCACCTTTTATCTGTCTTCTCCCTATGGTATCCTGTCTTCCAATTATTCTCACTTGCCTCTTCTAATTCTTTACATCTCTATATATACTGTCATACTGCTATCCCTGTGGAATTAGCCATCTCACCCATTATGGCTACATCTTATCCATAAAGCTCTGCTAAGCATAATTCCATTTTTCCATCCATGTTTTGACATTAACAGCTTCTTGAACTAAATGCTGTACTATATTCCTGCATCTATAAATATATATATTTGCTTTATTAGCATATCCTTGTATCTGTAAACATGTTTTGCTCATTTCTTATGTGATCCTATTCCTATTCATCCAGGCTGTGCCTGTAAATGGTCCGCTGAGATCAGTGAACTACCCTGGTAATCAACGAAATTAAGAAATAAAATAAATAAATGACAAGAATTATGCACAAGGGCCTAGTTCTGGCATACATAACCCTAGATAATATATGTCCCTATCACCTGAAAGAGTTGTTGATTGCCTACCAGCTGAATTGACCACTTTTTTATTATTTAAGTTGGATTAACAGCTTTGCTGTGCTTCCAGAGAATGCTACCAATTCTGTGAATATAACATGAACGATCTGGACTACAAACCTTTTCATTCCAATTCCTACTCCTATGGAATTTACCACCATGGAACTTTGATGTTGTGTCTTGGTGGGACTCTTTAAGAGATCCATTAAATCAAATTTGTTTATTAAAGCCTTGTAGGGTTTTAGTGATTACTTTTAATGCCATATTAATTTATGTTTTTACTGCCTTCATTTTGTTTATTGTTTAATTTTAATGCATGCATTGTCAAGCAAGCAAATAATAAACAGAACTGACTTAAACTGAAAGGCATGGCCCTGAGGCTTCTCTTGAAAAGTTCATGGCTCTCATAGTCTCTAAAATGATGAAAGAAGAATTCACAGTGGAGCAGCTGCTGAATGTTTACAAAGAACATGAAATTTTAGACAATGTGCTTCATCTCTTTGAACACGGCTTCTTAAACTTGAACCTGAATGTTTTTGGCTGATTTAAAGTTGGCTACATACTGGACTTCCCTCTTTTTATTTGATTTTGTTAATGGAATGAAATTAATAATTTCTTTAATTGCAGAAATCATCTTCCTCTCCTGTCTGCCTCTCCTCAACATAGGATACAGTATTGCTCTGCCATCTTTGAGATTAGTTTGTATTGAGACAGCAACTTTATGTTAACCACTTATGACATACATTTGTTTTGCACAAATTTGATATTTTATTAAAGTCTGATTGATATTCTGCATATATTATGGACATATTTTGCCAGTATTATTCTATTGCCTTATATATGTTCTCATATATATATATATATATATATATATATATATATATATATATATATATATATAGTATTGCTTTCATGGCCTGGGTTGTGACTGAAAAAGGTCCTTGGACCAGTTCACTTACCTGGTAAATGCATACATACATACATACATGTATACATACATACATACATACATAAATAAACATGTGGAAAGCATATGGTACATCTACAGTGATTTAATACTTAGATTAATTAATTCTCTGCTGCATCTTTTTATGAATTCCACATGGTTATGTTATGTTATATGTTATGCACAAATCCAAAACTCAGAGCTGCTGTTAGTTGAGGTAGGATACTCACGCTAAAACACTAGTAAAACTCAATCCAAAAAGATGCGTGACTTTCCAATGAGCAATAAAATGAAAGTAGAAATTCAAACAAATAAATCCATTTAAGTTAGCAAATTGTTTATTCCAAACGAGTAAGCTTCTTTTAAAAGGCTTCTTCAGACTCTTTACACAAACTAAAACTTTGAACATCACTTTTAAAACCAACAAAAGCTTGTGATAGGATCTCTATAATCACATGTTTCCTTCATTTAAAAATACAGTAACCCATTAAACTCAGTTCCATGAATGTTACCTTGTTCAGCTAAGAAAAATACTGGTATATTAAAAGTAAGAACTGAATAGTTCAAAATAAACATACATAAAAACATACATAAAAAACATACATAAAAATGCATCGGTGCCCAAACATACATTATATTATATTAAACAATTGAGTATATCTCAGAGCCTTGTCATATTTACTTATCATCTCATGGTGCTTTAGGAAAATCTCGTACTGAACTTTCAGGCAGTATATATCAAAAAGCCATTTCAGACTTGGTTAGTATAACCCAAACTGCTTGTAATGCACATATTTACAAAGTGTGACTTTAGATATTTCCGTGTTTTACTGGAAGTTCATACTATCCAGAGTAGACTCAGAAAACAGTCAACGATTACAGGTGGTTAAAAACTTGTATCACATTAGTTAGGCTATTCTCGTATAAATCAAAAGTTAAAACAGTTTTTCAAAATTACTTATTTTCTGCAGACTCTGAAACGCTTTTAAAAATCACAGCACAACAAAGTATTCCTTGGCGTATGTGCCTGGTTAATTCTTGAATGCAAAACAAAGAACGCTACTGTGCGCATTTACGCACTATAGCAGCTCATAAAATAAACATTGTGTCTATTTAAAAAGCCGATTAGGCTTACAACAGGCATAAGTACATGACGAGCTTTTCAATAGCTGTCCATTAGTTCATGCCTTAGTCTCTTCAATCTCCGTTAATAAACAGGGACATTTGACATTTCAGGATGTGAACGTAACTTACAAAAATGTGGGTGGAAGATTGCTTCAACAATAAACGAAGCAACAAAACGTCTATATGGAAACAGAGCAATATCTTAATAATTAACTTGACTCTCGTACAGATCCACAATGGTGGAAATAAGCACACTGACTTAAGCAACCATTAATTGCACTTTATAATTGTTACATCCTTGATACCCAAATTTAAAATATAGACATTGTGAAATGTTAAAACTCTTATGTGGTGAAGCGGAAAATATAGGGAAGGAATACATGAGGGGGAAGGGGAAAATGGGAAGTATTTTGGCACATATATTCTGTTAATCCCGAATGGCATCCTGAGGTGTCTTACATTAGTTTTTATAAACAGTACTTTTCAATACTAAATATATGTGTGCAAAGATTCATTTCTTATGACAAATGTTGAAAGTATATGAAATGCCTACAATATGTCTGAGTATATAGATGGGTCATCTATACCATGGTCATAATGTTGTGAGGAAAATGTACCTAACTAATGTGGAATTTAGAACAGTTAGTGGGAGATCTCTTTACCTGCGTAATCTTCTACTTTTCAAAAATGGCTTTATTTGGATTTTATCGTTAAGGCCTGGTGGTTTATCGGACCTTAATCTTATGATCCATCTTGTTTCTTGTTCTAAAGTTCTGTTAATTAGATCACCACCTCTGAATCCTTCATACACACATTGAATGGCACAGAACTTAAAGGAATGACTGGTACCAGTTGAACTTTTATGTCTAGCCAATGCATTGGTTTCTGTACCTACTCTAAGGTGGTACGTGTTCCCTAATCCTCTCCTTAAATGATCTATTTGTTTTCCCTATGTAGTAACTATTACATCCTAAACATTTAGCCATATATATGACATTTTACTTTCACAGTTGGTGTTAGTGTTAAAATTGTAAATGCGTCCTGTAGTAGGGTGCTCAAAACTAGTTTCTTTATTAATATAAATACATTGATTGCAATGACCACAGGGTACTGTGTTTCTATTCACTGTCAACCTGTTAACTAGTGGATGTCTTGGTCTACATAGGATACTCTTCAGATTGGGAAGGTTTTTATAAGCTATCTGGTGTGGGGCCAGCAATCTCACTAACTTCTATATCTGAATTCAAAATACCCCAGTGTTTCTTCATAATGCTTTTCACTTGCAGGCTCATTTTACTAAAAGTAAGGTTAGCTCTAACTTCATTCCTAGGGAACCTGAGCTAGTGGTCATTGCTTCATGTGCCATAAAATATGGTTTCGCAGTACTTGTTCTTAAGGTCTCCACTGTGTTAATAGTGTCTAATATTTCTTTTTCTTTGTAACCTCTCCAGAAATCTCTCCTTCATGTCCTCTATTCCTGAAACATAAGTTTCTTGTTGTGGATTCAATCTAGATACCCTCATAAATTGTCCTTTAAGGACGTTTTGAAATACATGGCCGGGATGCATACTTTGTCTATGTAATATATTGTTTCTTTGGCAATCTTTCCTATAAATAGTTGTGTTGATCATACCATTGGTCATTCTAAATACTTCCACATCCAAAATGGAAGATTGCTAACTGAGAAGTTTGCAGTAAATTTTAAGAAGTCCGTGGTATTGTCCAAGTAAGAAACAAAGTTTAATAGGAGGGTTCATCTCCAAGCCATATAAAAAGAGGTCGTCCACAAAGCGACAGTACATTGCAGCATGTTCTATAAATGATAGATTATTGAAGAGAAAAATATCTTCCCATCTGGCCATGACTAGGTTGGCGTAGCTATTTGCACATGATGTGCCCATAGCCACGCCATCCTTCTGTAAGTAAATGACTTCTTCAAATGCAAAGACATTATTAGTTAATATAGTCTCTAATAGCAGGGTCACAAGGTCAATCTTTCTATCAGTGAAGTCTGAATGTGCTTTCAAATATTCAGTGATCAGTCTTATTCCTACGTCATTGGGGATCACTGTGAATAAGCTAACCACATCAAGTGTCACAAAGAAAAATGTTGGTTCGTATCCAATGAGTGAGTTTGAGAATATAGGTCTAAAAGAAATTGCTTACTATCTTTCAGGATCTTCTTATTACCATTAACTAACGGTCTAAGTACACTCTCTAGATAAATAGATAGGGGTTCTGTTACCCACCCTTGACCTGCAACAATAGGTCTAAATGGTGGGTCTCTGCTGTTCTTATGGACTTTAGGAAGTCCCTGTATGATCGGTATAGTGGGATTGTTCACCTTTAGGTATCCATACAGCTCTTGTGTTATGTCATGCGATAGTACCAGGTCATCTAGGGTATTGTAAACACTAAAGACCATGTTATTTAAATTAGCCTTAGTTACTTTTGTATATGTAGTTGTATCTTCAAGCATCTGAAACATTTTATTTGCATAGTAAGTATAGTCCATAATGACAACCGGTCCTCCTTTATCTGCTGGTCTTATTACAATAGACCTGTCATTTCTCAATGAATTCAAAGCTTGCCTTTGTTTATAGTTTAAATTACGTCCATGTTTGGATGGTTTATTCTCTTGATGACTTCTATATATTTCATCTTCCACTACATTCCCAAATACCTCTATAGTCGGGTTCAGTTGTGGAACATATGTACTATTTGGACGATGCTTACTCATAACTTGGCTACTATCTGGGTTGCCAAAATCCAACCTTAATTGTAAATTCGAACATACATTTTTGTTTCTATAATAGTATCTACTAGATCGTTAGGTTTTGTAGGAATAAAACCTAGGCCTTTACTTAAGACCTGTATTTCATATTCATTCAGTGCCCTACCAGATAAATTCATGATTAACGATTTTGT
The DNA here is from genome assembly GCF_019279795.1 of Protopterus annectens. Taxonomy (NCBI): domain Eukaryota; kingdom Metazoa; phylum Chordata; order Ceratodontiformes; family Protopteridae; genus Protopterus; species Protopterus annectens. The sequence goes on along the minus strand of NC_056726.1, from coordinate 372,701,311 downwards.
CTCCCCACATTTTCTTGATTGTGGGGCCTAGTTGTTCCTGTTCGCCTATTGAGCCTTTCCTTTTCTGTCTCCCCTGCTTGTGGACCTTCTTTTGTCCAAAAATGGTTCTGGGCTATGGGGAGGGGGCCGACATCTGTTTGAATTGAAAATGGCACTGTTTGCTTTTGGTCTAACTACTGCTGCACCTGATCTCTGTCGTCTGTGATGCAACCTGTCAAACTCTCACCTAACTCACCTTGGTTCTCTCTCCCATTACTTAGTATCTGTGAGGGGCTGTGAGTCTCTGTCTCTATATGATTAGATTCTGTCAACTGTGGATCAGGTCCTGTGCTATTTCCAATAATTGGAACTTCAGGACCATCACTCTGTTTATTACGTGGGGTGAGTTTGTTGGACAATCTATTTTCTGTGTTAATATTTTGTTGATAACTATCTGGTTTGTTAACAGGTGTGGTTAAGGTAGTATTCCTGAAACTTTTACCTGTTACACCTGATGGTCTCTGAGATCCATTTAAATCAGAATTGAAGTGTGAGTTCGGTGTCATTTCCCTGGGCCAAGTGAAAACATTATTATTTCTAAAATCTCGTAAATCCCTGGTAATTTTTACTTTTTTCTGGTCTAACATCCGCTTCACCACATAAGAGTTTTAACATTTCACAATGTCTATATTTTAAATTTGGGTATCAAGGATGTAACAATTATAAAGTGCAATTAATGGTTGCTTAAGTCAGTGTGCTTATTTCCACCATTGTGGATCTGTACGAGAGTCAAGTTAATTATTAAGATATTGCTCTGTTTCCATATAGACGTTTTGTTGCTTCGTTTATTGTTGAAGCAATCTTCCACCCACATTTTTGTAAGTTACGTTCACATCCTGAAATGTCAAATGTCCCTGTTTATTAACGGAGATTGAAGAGACTAAGGCATGAACTAATGGACAGCTATTGAAAAGCTCGTCATGTACTTATGCCTGTTGTAAGCCTAATCGGCTTTTTAAATAGACACAATGTTTATTTTTATGAACGCTATGGTGCGCACAGTAGCGTTCTTTGTTTTGCATTCAAGAATTAACCAGGCACATAAGGAATACTTTGTTGTGCTGTGATTTTTAAAAGCGTTCAGAGTCTGCAGAAAATAAGTAATTTTGAAAAACTGTTTTAACTTTTGATTTATACGAGAATAGCCTAACTAATGTGATACAAGTTTTAACCACCTGTAATCGTTGACTGTTTTACGAGTCTACTCTGGATAGTATGAACTTCCAGTAAAACACGGAAATATCTAAAGTCACACTTTGTAAATATGTGCATTACAAGCAGTTTGGGTTATACTAACCAAGTCTGAAATGGCTTTTTGATATATACTGCCTGAAAGTTCAGTACGAGATTTTCCTAAAGCACCATGAGATGATAAGTAAATATGACAAGGCTCTGAGATATACTCAATTGTTTAATATAATATAATGTATGTTTGGGCACCGATGCATTTTTATGTATGTTTTTTATGTATGTTTTTATGTATGTTTATTTTGAACTATTCAGTTCTTACTTTTAATATACCAGTATTTTTCTTAGCTGAACAAGGTAACATTCATGGAACTGAGTTTAATGGGTTACTGTATTTTTAAATGAAGGAAACATGTGATTATAGAGATCCTATCACAAGCTTTTGTTGGTTTTAAAAGTGATGTTCAAAGTTTTAGTTTGTGTAAAGAGTCTGAAGAAGCCTTTTACTCATTTGGAATAAACAATTTGCTAACTTACATGGATTTATTTGTTTGAATTTCTACTTTCATTTTATTGCTCATTGGAAAGTCACGCATCTTTTTGGATTGAGTTTTACTAGTGTTTTAGCGTGAGTATCCTACCTCAACTAACAGCAGCTCTGAGTTTTGGATTTGTGCATTTACTTTTTACTTTTGTCAGAGCTGCAGAGAGTGAGGATGGCGAATGAAAGTAATGTGAACATTGAACTGCCTTATGTACCGAGAGTGTTAGAACCTACTTCAAGTGTCCTGGACAGATTTAAGACTTGTGTCTCTGGGAGTACAAACCTACTCATGGACTTTAATCCAGTCGTAGATGGAGGAACTGATACTCAGTTAGGTATGACTAACTTGGATGTTTCCAAAGACTTACATGAATTAGAGACTGTGTTTACTAAATTAATCAAACTACAAGTTCAGAGACATTATTTTGAAGTATGTTTAAATAAGCAAATCATACCTAAAGGGCTAAGAGTACTAAAATTCACACCTCTGGTACTTCACTGCCAGATCTTCTATATCGTTGGCAGCAACTCAACCTTGAGTTGAGTTTTAGCTATATGAAACTTTTGATTGAATTTCACCTACCTGAAGAGGAGAGATTGAGATTGGTTGTTAACAATTTGTTTAAAGATTTTGAATGCAAATATAGTAATAATGAAATATGTATGAGTAAACTAAGAAAAGTTATAGAAGATGTGTTATTTTTAGAGAAACGGATGTTAGACCAGAAAAAGTAAAATTACCAGGGATTTACGAGATTTTAGAAATAATAATGTTTTCACTTGGCCCAGGAAATGACACGAACTCACACTTCAATTCTGATTTAAATGGATCTCAGAGACCATCAGGTGTAACAGGTAAAAGTTTCAGGAATACTACCTTAACCACACCTGTTAACAAACCAGATAGTTATCAACAAAATATTAACACAGAAAATAGATTGTCCAACAAACTCACCCCACGTAATAAACAGAGTGATGGTCCTGAAGTTCCAATTATTGGAAATAGCACAGGACCTGATCCACAGTTGACAGAATCTAATCATATAGAGACAGAGACTCACAGCCCCTCACAGATACTAAGTAATGGGAGAGAGAACCAAGGTGAGTTAGGTGAGAGTTTGACAGGTTGCATCACAGGCGACAGAGATCAGGTGCAGCAGTAGTTAGACCAAAAGCAAACAGTGCCATTTTCAATTCAAACAGATGTCCGGCCCTCCCCATAGCCCAGAACCATTTTTGGACAAAAGAAGGTCCACAAGCAGGGGAGACAGAAAAGGAAAGGCTCAATAGACGAACAGGAACAACTAGGCCCCACAATCAAGAAAATGTGGGGAGACAAAATCGTTAATCATGAATTTATCTGGTAGGGCACTGAATGAATATGAAATACAGGTCTTAAGTAAAGGCCTAGGTTTTATTCCTACAAAACCTAACGATCTAGTAGATACTATTATAGAAACAAAATGTATGTTCGAATTTACAATTAAGGTTGGATTTTGGCAACCCAGATAGTAGCCAAGTTATGAGTAAGCATCGTCCAAATAGTACATATGTTCCACAACTGAACCCGACTATAGAGGTATTTGGGAATGTAGTGGAAGATGAAATATATAGAAGTCATCAAGAGAATAAACCATCCAAACATGGACGTAATTTAAACTATAAACAAAGGCAAGCTTTGAATTCATTGAGAAATGACAGGTCTATTGTAATAAGACCAGCAGATAAAGGAGGACCGGTTGTCATTATGGACTATACTTACTATGCAAATAAAATGTTTCAGATGCTTGAAGATACAACTACATATACAAAAGTAACTAAGGCTAATTTAAATAACATGGTCTTTAGTGTTTACAATACCCTAGATGACCTGGTACTATCGCATGACATAACACAAGAGCTGTATGGATACCTAAAGGTGAACAATCCCACTATACCGATCATACAGGGACTTCCTAAAGTCCATAAGAACAGCAGAGACCCACCATTTAGACCTATTGTTGCAGGTCAAGGGTGGGTAACAGAACCCCTATCTATTTATCTAGAGAGTGTACTTAGACCGTTAGTTAATGGTAATAAGAAGATCCTGAAAGATAGTAAGCAATTTCTTTTAGACCTATATTCTCAAACTCACTCATTGGATACGAACCAACATTTTTCTTTGTGACACTTGATGTGGTTAGCTTATTCACAGTGATCCCCAATGACGTAGGAATAAGACTGATCACTGAATATTTGAAAGCACATTCAGACTTCACTGATAGAAAGATTGACCTTGTGACCCTGCTATTAGAGACTATATTAACTAATAATGTCTTTGCATTTGAAGAAGTCATTTACTTACAGAAGGATGGCGTGGCTATGGGCACATCATGTGCAAATAGCCTCTCCAACCTAGTCATGGCCAGATGGGAAGATATTTTCTCTTCAATAATCTATCATTTATAGAACATGCTGCAATGTACTGTCGTTTGTGGACGACCTCTTTTTATATGGCTTGGAGATGAACCCTCCTATTAAACTTTGTTTCTTACTTGGACAATACCACGGACTTCTTAAAATTTACTGCAAACTTCTCAGTTAGCAATCTTCCATTTTGGATGTGGAAGTATTTAGAATGACCAATGGTATGATCAACACAACTATTTATAGGAAAGATTGCCAAAGAAACAATATATTACATAGACAAAGTATGCATCCCGGCCATGTATTTCAAAACGTCCTTAAAGGACAATTTATGAGGGTATCTAGATTGAATCCACAACAAGAAACTTATGTTTCAGGAATAGAGGACATGAAGGAGAGATTTCTGGAGAGAGGTTACAAAGAAAAGAAATATTAGACACTATTAACACAGTGGAGACCTTAAGAACAAGTACAAACCATATTTTATGGCACATGAAGCAATGACCACTAGCTCAGGTTCCCTAGGAATGAAGTTAGAGCTAACCTTACTTTTAGTAAAATGAGCCTGCAAGTGAAAAGCATTATGAAGAAACACTGGGGTATTTTGAATTCAGATATAGAAGTTAGTGAGATTGCTGGCCCCACACCTCGTATAGCTTATAAAAACCTTCCCAATCTGAAGAGTATCCTATGTAGACCAAGACATCCACTAGTTAACAGGTTGACAGTGAATAGAAACACAGTACCCTGTGGTCATTGCAATCAATGTATTTATATTAATAAAGAAACTAGTTTTGAGCACCCTACTACAGGACGCATTTACAATTTTAACACTAACACCAACTGTGAAAGTAAAATGTCATATATATGGCTAAATGTTTAGGATGTAATAGTTACTACATAGGAAAACAAATAGATCATTTAAGGAGAGGATTAGGGAACACACGTACCACCTTAGAGTAGGTACAGAAACCAATGCATTGGCTAGACATAAAAGTTCAACTGGTACCAGTCATTCCTTTAAGTTCTGTGCCATTCAATGTGTGTATGAAGGATTCAGAGGTGGTGATCTAATTAACAGAACTTTAGAACAAGAAACAAGATGGATCATAAGATTAAGGTCCGATAAACCACCAGGCCTTAACGATAAAATCCAAATAAAGCCATTTTTGAAAAGTAGAAGATTACGCAGGTAAAGAGATCTCCCACTAACTGTTCTAAATTCCACATTAGTTAGGTACATTTTCCTCACAACATTATGACCATGGTATAGATGACCCATCTATATACTCAGACATATTGTAGGCATTTCATATACTTTCAACATTTGTCATAAGAAATGAATCTTTGCACACATATATTTAGTATTGAAAAGTACTGTTTATAAAACTAATGTAAGACACCTCAGGATGCCATTCGGGATTAACAGAATATATGTGCCAAAATACTTCCCATTTTCCCCTTCCCCCTCATGTATTCCTTCCCTATATTTTCCGCTTCACCACATAAGAGTTTTAACATTTCACAATGTCTATATTTTAAATTTGGGTATCAAGGATGTAACAATTATAAAGTGCAATTAATGGTTGCTTAAGTCAGTGTGCTTATTTCCACCATTGTGGATCTGTACGAGAGTCAAGTTAATTATTAAGATATTGCTCTGTTTCCATATAGACGTTTTGTTGCTTCGTTTATTGTTGAAGCAATCTTCCACCCACATTTTTGTAAGTTACGTTCACATCCTGAAATGTCAAATGTCCCTGTTTATTAACGGAGATTGAAGAGACTAAGGCATGAACTAATGGACAGCTATTGAAAAGCTCGTCATGTACTTATGCCTGTTGTAAGCCTAATCGGCTTTTTTTTTTTTTTTTTTTTTTTTTTTTTAAATAGACACAATGTTTATTTTTATGAGCAATATACTGTATGCGGACGCTTATGGTATGAAGTACGCACAGTAAGTTTCTTTGTTTTGCATTCAAGAATTAACCAGGCACATACGCGCAAGGAATACTTTGTTGTGCTGTGATTTTTAAAAGCGTTTCAGAGTCTGCAGAAAATAAGTAATTTTGAAAAACTGTTTTTAACTTTTGATTTATAGGAGAATAGCCTAACTAATGTGATACAAGTTTTTAACCACCTGTAATCGTTGACTGTTTTACGAGTCTACTCTGGATAGTATGAACTTCCAGTAAAACACGGAAATATCTAAAGTCACACTTTGTAAATATGTGCATTACAAGCAGTTTGGGTTATACTAACCAAGTCTGAAATGGCTTTTTGATATATACTGCCTGAAAGTTCAGTACGAGATTTTCCTAAAGCACCATGAGATGATAAGTAAATATGACAAGGCTCTGAGATATACTCAATTGTTTAATATAATATAATGTATGTTTGGGCACCGATGCATTTTTATGTATGTTTTTTATGTATGTTTTTATGTATGTTTATTTTGAACTATTCAGTTCTTACTTTTAATATACCAGTATTTTTCTTAGCTGAACAAGGTAACATTCATGGAACTGAGTTTAATGGGTTACTGTATTTTTAAATGAAGGAAACATGTGATTATAGAGATCCTATCACAAGCTTTTGTTGGTTTTAAAAGTGATGTTCAAAGTTTTAGTTTGTGTAAAGAGTCTGAAGAAGCCTTTGGCGAAAGCGCTTACTCATTTGGAATAAACAATTTGCTAACTTACATGGATTTATTTGTTTGAATTTCTACTTTCATTTTATTGCTCATTGGAAAGTCACGCATCTTTTTGGATTGAATGTTATATGTTATGTTACCCCTGAGCACTCTGACTGAATTTTAAATAAACAAATATATATACTGCCTTGTAAAGACTGGAAAATTTACATTATGTTGCATTATAAACATTCATCCAATATTAAACACATTCTTGCCAGGCAAGTATCTTTTAAGGCCAGTCTGAAACAAAATGTATCTAAATGTTGTAAGCATATTGTTTTTTGGGTTATACTTGTTTCTTCTGGCAATGGTAATTATAAACATCTGTATTTCAAGAGTTAATGTGATTCTGTTTAAAATGATATACAATTGTCTTTTTCAAGCTGTCTTAACAGCTTGGCTAAATGTGGTATTTGTAATTTATTGCCAACTTTGAAAGAGTCTAAAACACTTAAGAGAGAAATATTATTTAAAAATATTTTCTTGGAAGAGGCTCTCAGTTTCATTCCTGAGACAAGTTAAAAAAGAACCATCTTTAAGAGGAATGTAATCTTAACAGTGTAAGAGAAAGGATGCAGATTTTAATTTATAGTGTACTAACCCAAGGCTGACAACACAGTACAGCTAGGACAAACCCACTATTAAAACAACTGCCTCTGGGAAGGAACATGAGGTGACTGGCAACAGAACAATAACTAAAAACGAACAATAAATAAAATACAAGAAAAAGGACTCTACACTCACATGCAGCTAAAATAAGACTTCAGAGGTTTAAGAAAGCTACCACCCATGACTGATAGATTATCAGGATGCCTGCAAGATCATGCAAGTCTTGATTTACCAAACGCAGATAGAATTCCTTGCTAATACACTTGCAGATAAAGTTCCAAGACAGCACAAGCCTGATATATATCTACATCTGTCCCTTTCTTTCTCTCTTAACACACACACACACACACACACACACACACACACACACACACACACACACACACACACACACACACATTTTGGTAGTTGTTTCCTTCACAGACACAAGGTATAGGGTTTGATTATCACATTTGAAGGCAAAATGGATAGGCTTAAAATGACCTACAAAATCAACTAGCCTAGTACTTGTCTATGAATCTATGACCCCCATATGCGTGTATAGGACCTAGTGCTCATGCATATACACACAGTCTGCACTAAATCATACATAACATGTATATATCATACATATAGAATCACATAGCTATGCTGTCATAAACACACACACACACACACACACACACACACACACACACACACACACACACACACACACACATGCATTGGCAGGCTGTCTGTACTGTATCTTAATATTCAGAAGGCTGAAAACCTGACATATTCCAGACGCCATACACGTGTGAGACCTAGTTAGTACACATACATTTAAACACAGTCTGCACCAAGTCAATGCTTAGTTCAAGTGTTTGAGGAGATATCTGCTGTGCAGAGGTGTAAGAGTTCAAGGAGGGTTGAGGACTGGGTCCTTAAAGGCATAGCCTGCATGGCATAGATCTCAACTTAGGAGTCTATAGGAGAGAGAGTGAAAGAATAAGGGTTAAAGCCTGTCTCAAAAGCAAAGGGTCTCTAAACTAGTAATCTTTTTAGTTTTTAGTTAAGAACCTCTTGGCTTTTCTAATTCCTTGATGTTTGGAGAGATGCATGCCAAGGGGAAGCATTGCACTCTATAATTAGTATGATTAGGGCTGAGTATAGAAGGATGATAACTTCTTTTGACTTAACATGAGATGCCTTTGGATATAGTTAGGTTAGAAAGAAGGATTTTCTGACTGCTGAGCTACATGGTGGTAGAAGGAGAGGAAGTTGTCAATGAAGGTGGCAGTTTCCCTGACTACCATGTCAGTTTGCAGTGGGGTACTGTCTATACTGTAAGTTTTATAGAAAACTTGTTAACCAAATGAAATAACACTGTACTTTCTTGCAATCAAATTTAGTCATTTTTCTGTTCAACATCTGGTTTTGTGGATTAATTCTTCCTGTAGTGAATCCAAATGTAGTGGAGATCAAATGACAACAAATAGCTTACAGTTATCAGCAATTTCAGTTAGTAA
>NC_056726.1:372662340-372689840 GCF_019279795.1 Protopterus annectens | reverse complement strand
GAAATAATTACCATGAGTGACGCATGTACGCACCACTACTTGCACTACCATTCAGTTCACATGTGCTAGATTTGACATGCAAGGATTTTTAAAAACATATTTTCTAGTGTGTGTGTGTGTGTGTGTGTGTGTGTGTGTGTGTGTGTGTGTGTGTGTGTGTGTGTGTGTGTGTGTGTATGTATATAGAATGTGGAAAAGCCCTGTTACAATACAAAAAACTAAGGTATAATTGTCTTGCTAGATCCTACATAATCATTACTTAGGCAGTAGCACAATGCTGCATTTAGGAGGCCTATCCCCAGCAAAGTTTTCAGGCAGCATAAAACCACTAACAGAATATATGGAACACAGATCCTAATAGTCAGATTTGTTCACTTGTATTTTATTCACTGAGATGGATACCAATGTGCAAAGTGCAGCAGAAATTACTATAAAAATAAACACATCAGGAACGATTTATGTCTTTTTCTCTTTCTCACAATAGGATTTCTTACTTTGTTGTGGCACTGTACTCATGGTATAACAAGCAGTGTCAGTTTCTACACTTGAACAGAGTAATGGAATTTATCTTGAACAAATGCTTTGTTACTCTATATTTGGACAGCAAATAATCACATGACCATGATTACAGAAGTAATAGTTATTCTCTGCAGATAGATAGACAGAAAATATTCCTGGTGAATATCTACCATGTTAAACTATCAGGAGCTTTGTAATCAGTTGGGGCACAGTTTGCATTGTAAATCATAAATTGAACTGCGAAGGTCATTATGCATCTGTCTGGTGCAGACTGAATAGTGTTGGCATAGTGTGTTCAGACTGTGAGTTATTAAAAGTGTATTTTGCATTAGCTGTAACAAGAGAGACTTGTCCTTAGACAGCCCTATGTACATAACAATGCACTGGCCAAGGTGGAATGTTGCAAAGGCATATATTACAGTGACTAAAGGTAGCAAGAGCATATAGTATAGTGACTAACGGTAGCAAGGGCATATATTATAGGGACTAAAGTAACTTTGACCCTTCCTGGGATTGTAGTCATATTGGAATGGAAGGGCATGCTACACTGATCTACAGAATGATGTTGCTACAGATTCATAGGTAAATATTAGGCAATTTGTCTGCAGACTATTGCAAGCCTAGCCAATAGCTAGAGGTCAAATTCAAACCCTGTACCTCACATCTGTGAGGTAAAGACCTTAACCATTCACAGGTTCATAGGTGTCTACTAACCAAATGGCTGCAAAGACCTTTATAAGCCTAGCTGTGAAACCCAAAATTGTTTCACAAATTTTTGTATCTTAAAAGTTTATATAAGGTACATATGTTACTTTGGACATGATTTACTGACTGCCTCTATTCATCAGAGACATGGGCACCAGATAAGGGTGAATTTCCGATTTCTCATCCACTGGTACAGGTTACGCTTCAGTAGGGTTAGGGAGGGACTCTGTTTCAAATGGATGGGTAGCTTATTCCAGAGAATCAGAATTCTTTGAGATACATATCTGTTTTTTCCAAAATGTCCATTATGCCAACCCTATCCCTCCTAGTTCATTGTTTGGAGATTTTTGTTCCTTGTAGGGTCTCCTTTGGCAAACTAGTCTAAGAGGAAGAATTAGACAAATAAATCAAAAAAATCTGATTCTCCAATGGTTCATTTTAGGAATAAAAAATCTTCTTAAAATATGGCTACCAGGACTCAGTCCTGCAGTGTCAGGCCAATGGGTGGTATTCCTCTATGAGTGTCTGACTGGTGATCAGGTGAGCCGTATAGCTTGGCTAAACTCAGGCCAAAAAGAGATGCCTTAACGTCCTTTGTGGGGTCACCACCCCCAAAGCAAAGGGTGAGAATTCATTGTAGTGCCAGTTAAGTGATAGGTAGGCTCAGAACAGCTTACACTGGACTAGACCATGGAAATGAAAGCTGGCTCTTGAGATGCAGAGTGTAACCTGACTGCTGTGGAAGAATCCCAAGGATCATGAGGGAGTTTGAAAAGTACCATTTAGATATAGTTGCTCTTACCTCTATACACAGCATTGAGTCTGTGACCACACTTCATGACTGAGATGAGATCTTTCAATTAGCCTAGATTCACCCTCAACCACTTCCCTGAGTGGGTGCAGGAATACTTGCATACTCTTGCCAGAGTGCTGTGCATTTGGAGTTTATGACATTAGAAAAGAAAGTGAGTCTCCTCAGCCTGGCTGTGAATTATGGAAAAGAAAACTCCATCTTTTGCATGTGCAGTTTTATTTCCATCCATGGCCTGGAGAAATGGATCAGTATTTCTTTACTTGCATGGATCTTGTAAGGGCTGGCCAAGAGAATATGCCGGTATGCTATGTTTGTGTTTTGTGTTTTGTGGACCTAAAGAAGGCATGTGACTTTATACACTGTAATGTCTTGGAAGGTAGAACACTTCTACCTGCCATTTGGTGCCCATGACTGTGGAATAAGAGTCATATCTGCTGCATGGCATCCAGTCCCTGTAGTCACAGGACAAAGATCATGTTCACAATTTGGTATTAAATCAAATCCATTTAACCAATCAACCTTATCAACTTATATACACCTACATCCAGATTCTAGTAATAGTTTACAAATGACACGGAAATGCAAGACTAAGTTCTGCACAGGTGAAAGTTTGAGTAAACTTGAGAGGACTCAAAATCATAAACCTGATCATACTCAGTCTTTGCAACAAAACAAGCAATTGCATGTCTTTATTGATTTCCCCACACTGGACATAGTAGTTTTAAAATAACGGGACTGAAATCCTACATTAAAATGGGAAGTGACCATAAGGGATACGATAGCTTCAGGCAGGGCAGATCCCATAACGGAATGGAGGGAGTAGATATTCTTACTAAATACCACCTCAAATGCACTGTCTCACATAAATACTGCACCTGTAATATTAAGAAATTATAACAGTAGGTACTCAGATAAATACTGCACCTATAATATTAATAAATTATAACAGTAGGTACTCAGATAAATACTGCACCTATAATATTAAGAAATTATAACAGTAGGTACTCAGATAAATACTGCACCTATAATGTTAAGAAATTATAACAGTAGGTACTCAGATAAATACTGCACCTATAATATTAAGAAATTATAATAGTAGGTACTCAGATAAATACTGCACCTATAATATTAAGAAATTATAACAGTAGGTAATGGCACATCCTTGAAGCTGCTAGCCTGGCATTCATGCCAGAGAATAGTCCACAAAGGTACCCAGGTCTCTTATGACCATATCTAGTAACTCTTCTCATTTGTTCTGAGGTAGCACCTTACTTAATGCTGACAGTGCAAAATACAGATGTGTATCATTCCCAAAAGCCTGTAGCTTTTTTATTTTTTTTATAGACAGCAAAACAACTGTCTGACTGACTGTTGTTTGTCATGGGCAGTAACCCCCCCACACACACACACACACACACACACACACACACACACACACACACACACGCATACACACACATTTTCTTGCAAGGCAATTTCCCCCATACTCCTCAGGCAATTTATATTCATTATCTTCACAGATATTCACATCAAATGAAATTAGCATCTTCACAGCTGGAAAAATCTTACAGAAAACTAAGGACTTTGCATTAGCAGAATTGGACAAGTCACTAAAAAAGAACATAAAACTTGCCACTCACTCACTGGCTATATCTCAAACCTTACTCATAAACAGAAGTATCAGAGAAAGTATATAATTGATTTGGAGAAATAAGCACATATTAATACCCCCTACACAAAAATGGCTTGTCCACCTAATGTGATAATTACAGGTAAATCGCTATTCTAAATATGCTCTCCAGAACACGAGAGTAAGTAATTCAACAGTAGCTAACTGGGCACGTGGAAGTTTACAATGTAGTCAGGCTCTGCTTGGCTTTTGTAAAAGGCACTCTTTTAACATAGCAGTATTGATGGTCACCTCCCTAATCAGAAAAAACAATCAACAAAAGGAAAGTAGATCAATAACTGTTCTTGGATCTTTCCATAGTACATGACACCAAATGTCATCCACCCCAGTTTTATAGAATTAGGTTTCTACCCCAGCCCCTTAAATGGTTACACAATTACCAGTCAAATGAAAAATACCATCTACGGTGAGGACATATCTACCCATGTGCTATATCACTGAGAAGGACTTTCCCTAAAGTTCTATTTCAGGGCTTCTACTGCTTAACAATTACATGAACACTATTACAAAATGATGTGGGGCATGGCAAGTCATCTAATGTGCTGATGACACAATGTTACTTTATTCAGCTAACAATGATACTAAAGGCAGAGCTGAAGTGCACGGGCTTCCACCAGTTAAAAAAAAAATAGTTTCTAGACTCACAACTGATATATTGACCACATCAGAAGGTAATGATAATGTGAACTCTACCAACCACTGCAAAAAATTTCCATTCCTTAATACTAAAACTTAAGACTGAGTCAGACAGTACCATTCAGACTCAAGAATCCAATGCCAAAAGACAAAAAACAACATTTATTGCAAAGCTTTCAGGTCACAAACACCTTTCCTCAGTGCTACTAACATGAAAGTAAAAAATACAACATTTAAATTTAGGAGTTCTTAAAAATCACATGATTACAGCCAGCCTATCACAGAATAATAATGATATCCCTGCACCACATATTACAATATACACTTTGTAATGATGCATGTGTATATGTAAAAAAGTTATATAAAATCATTAAAAATTCATATATAAATATATATCCACACATCATACACATATATATATAAACATATGCATAAAACTATACATTTTCTGCCTGTTGTTTTACTAAAATGGGCTTCAAGCTAACAGCATTATTTAAACCAGGTAAAAAATCTGCCTGTAACCTAACTATCCAGTAATACTCTTTAAGTTCAACAATTTTGTTAATGTTACCACCCCTATTACTAAAATAATCCAACTGTAAATAAGAAGTCCAATGGAGCAACCAAATGAATAAAATAGCGTTAGAACTTTTATTTTAAGACAAGCACTTTCGGAAGGCTTCGTATCCTTCCTTCATCAGACAAAACGAAAAACAGAAAACAGTGATCCATGTGCATATTAAATAGAGAGATAATTATTCAATTAAGAGCCTCTCATTTAGTATTAACCTTATGCAAATTTTCTAAGCGCTACCTAAAAGTTATTAAAAAACGGCTTGCTTAAATACACTCTATATATTGTGTTTTATAAAAAACATATCGTATATAAAACATATAAATAGACCCAAACTGTCTAAATGAAATGGATAAACCCTACCATAAACCTGTCAACCAGCAATATATATTAAAGAACTGTAGGTTAAACTGTAATTAATGAACATTGTAAAAAATTCATCATCAAGTTCATTATATATATTTTTTGCATACTTCATAATGGTGATAAATAATGCAACAAAAATAATAAACATTAAAAATTAATAAACATTAAAAATAAAAAAATGAATGAAAAACATCCAAAAACTTTCAGAAACCCACAAAAAACATTCAAACAATCCTAGTGGGTTAACTACAAATACGTATATACATATGTAAATATAAAAACCATAAAAATTCCACCTTAAAAATAACATAAATGTATATGCAAAAATCTCTCACTAACCTAAATGTTGTATATATTAATATTTTAATATAATTGTTATAAATATTATAAGTATTATAAAACTCTCATGGGGAATTAAATGTTTACCCTCCGCCCTAATACTTAATAAAAAATTTGATTTGCATATTTTTGGAGATTATTTTAGAGAATAATTTTTTCTTGTTTGAACAAGTTTATTATCGACAGAAAAGAGGTGTAGCAATGGGGTCTTCAGCTGCACCAGCCTATGCTAACCTTGTTATGGCTTTGTGGGAGCGTCAATTTATTCCATTTTTAGTTGAGAAACACAAAATTTTGTTTTACTGTCGTTTTATTGACGACTTGTTTTTCATTTTAGATTGTAAGGAGTTGTCTACTGACACCTTCCTTACTGACATCAATTCTTGTTCTTCATATTTGAAGTTTATCATTGGTGGACATGGTACTAACATCAACTTTTTGGATGTAAACTTGAGGTGGGACCCTGAGGAGAATAAGATACATAGTCGCATTTATAGGAAAAAAACTTTCAACAACGGGTACCTCCACTATAAAAGTGGGCACCCAAAACACATTATTTCCAACATTCCAAAAGGACAGTTCATCAGGGCAAGTCGTATGACATCTAAAGACTCTGATGTATTCCAAGAATTTTGTTTTATTATTTTTTTGTTTACAAACAGGGGTTACCCTGAATTAGATTTAATTCGAACGGCCACTGACATTTATAACAAACGAACTAGTCATTATTCCCCAATATTAGGTTCATGTTTGAACAATTATACTTTTAAGAACATTAACAATAGTAACACACTGAACCCTAACATTGTATGTTCATTAGAGATGAATTCTGACAGTCAGCGTATACAGAATATTATATCAAAAAACTGGAGAGTCATCAGGGGGAACGCTGAAATGTACGATGTTTTAGGAGATAAACCTTCGTTTGTACACAGGAACGACTTCAATTTAAAAAAGATTTTGGAAAGAGGCGAAAACACCTCTTGTGGGGTTTCTACTAGTAAAAGAGGCATGAATTGCTGTCACGATTGCAACACATGTAGGTACATTTTGACTGGACCATACATTTCAGTGGCTTTTTTTAACAGGACTTTTCCTGTTCCTGGTTCTGTGAACTGTCGTTCTTCAGGTGTTGTTTATATTGCGTTGTGTTCATCTTGTACTGCTTTTTACGTTGGCATGACGACTAGGGAACTTAGAATTAGAATTAGGGAACACCTATATTGTATTAAAACAAAAGATGACAAAAATGCCCTTTTTAAACACAGTTTAGTGTGTCATTCTTTTAATAAGTTTTTATTTTCAATATTGGAAATTTGTCATAAAGACATGAGGGAGGGGGACTTTAAGAATTTTTTACTTCAAAGGGAGACACATTGGCAAATTAAACTTAGATCCGATTGTCCCCCTGGCCTCAATGAGACTATTAATGTTAAATGTTTTCTTAAACACAAGAAACTCAAAGTCAACAAAAACAATGATTTAGTTTGCCTACACATTACTTGACAGTGTTTCCATCTCTTTAAATGTATTGGTACTTATTTTTGAATTGACATCACTAATTGATTTTAATTAACTTTTATAGTGATTCTTCACTTATTTAAACCTTGATTGTTTTGTATGTATCATTCTGAGGAAGTCTACGGACGAAAGCAGTTAATTAAACAGTGTACGCTATTTCTTTTGAGTTTTTGAGTTATTTTTCAGTTGCTTTGCCTTGATTTGGATTTATTTGGTTTTGGTTCTGGACTTTATTGCATGCATACTATGCCTATTTACATAGCAGTTTACTTGAACATCTTTCTTATGGTCTAATGTCTTTTGGCATTGGATTCTTGAGTCTATTCTACTACTGCTTCTTCACTCCATTTATTACAGTGCAGACTGTTTTTGTGATATTTGGCTTCTGTCAGTACTGTGAGTGCCAGAATTGAGGGAGTATTCTTCCAGCCAGCCAGTAAAATGGAAGAAGTTAATGAGTTTGGTCATTCTGTGAAAACTCTTCTTCTGAAAGAAGGTAATCCTTTATTATCAAAGACTATTACAACACCAGCATCTGTGGTAATTGCTGACCAGTCTATAAATGCTTTTGAAAGAACATTGGATTCATTAGAAAAGAAAGTGCAGGCATTTATGCAGCTCCAATGGCAGCGGTTAAGCTTTCAAGCTTATTTGCAGCTGGGAATAGTGCCTCATGGACTGTGGGTGCTTAAAATGCCTTATTATGCCAACACATATCTGGAACTTTTAAAACAGTGGCAGTAGTTAAATTTAAAGTTAAGCGCAGATTATATGTGCTTAATGAATAACTTCTTTGAGAATATTGAGAAAGAATTTAAAGATGAAATGTTTAAACTGGAGAATGAACTGTTAAATATGCCCTGTTTTCCTAGTGTATCAGCAACATACCAGAATATGCTTGACAGAATGTATTTGTTTGATAGTAGGCTAGAAATGAAAAAAAGGAATAAAATAAGTTGAGACATGAATGACTTCAGACAAGGAGACTTTTTTTCTTGGCCTAAATCAAATTATGTAAAACATCAACAAAATAAATTAAAAACTAATAAAATCAGTGATTTGGACAACTCTGAGCTGGTTAGAGTTGATGAGGCAGCTTTGCTAACCAATAGGAATATCGAGTCCTCTGTATCAGCCTCTGAGCCTTCCAACCAACAGTTTCTTTGGTTTAGCCTGTGAAGATTGAGGAGAGATGGGCAAAGGCTGCCAGCCTAGTCAAATAGAATCTGATATATAATTCTGGCATTTGTAAATAAATGTAAAATACGGGCATGTTTCTTGAGTGTAAAAGAATACTGTGAAATGTGGAACTGCAAAATATGTGACAACATTGCACTCTACTGGCCCAGTGAAGCATGTTGTGACCCTTTCATGTTAGAATTTGGCTCTAGTGCGTTTGGATGAAGGTTTCATGCCCATTGTTTTAAGACTAAAGTTTATGACCAGAATTTAGATGTGGAATGTGCTTTATTTCTCTGATTTCTGTTAGAATATACATGTGAAATGCCTTGTATTGTTGTAAGTTTCTGAGCAGGTGTTAGATTGCTAAATAATGCAGTTTGTGGCCTGAGAACTCAGACCAGGTGTTAAGATGATGCAATATGAATACTGGGAAAACCTAAGTGTCAAAAATGATGTAATTTGGGAGGGCCTTAGAGACATGTTTGTTAGTAATGTTTAAATACTATTTCTCACAAGAGACTGGAGAGCATTTTGATCTTGGATATCTAACTCAGCACTCTGCCTAAGCTCACATGTAAGTTTCTAGCACTGTGATTTCTTGTAGGAATAGTGAAAGCTAGTAAAGATTAATTAGGTATTTTCCTTTGAAATCAGACCTGTCCTACTGTATTATTTTATGTTTCTGTGTGATCTCTGAGCTCTTAGATATCTCTGTGGTGTAGTAGTTTTGTCTTGTGTCTTAATTATTTATTATTAAATATTTTTAAAACCATCTACCTGTGGCAGGTTTGTGTAGAGATAAGCTCTAGAGTACAGTGCATATTTATAGAGGTTATTGTAACAGACCACTCTAAAGTAAGCCTTGACCGTTAGTCATACTACCATTGGATTATAATATTGCACAGTAATAATTGGACACCCTTTTAAGGGCCTTTTAGTAGCTGATATTATTCGCTGGGTGGGGGCAGTAATTACTACCGTATAGTCTGGGTAAAGGGCCACAGCTGGAGAATCTGTGTCAGCCTTTCCCAGGAGTATCTGTGAAGTTGTATAAATACTTATCAAGTGTGTGTTGTGTCAGCTACTTGGTAGGGACACAAAGCACTGGTTGGACAGAGAGTATACTTGACATTCTCGTTTGCCCAGCTAGGCTGAGACCTGAACCCTATAGCTGTGCCAGTGGGGAGTCTTATTGGGGACCTGGTGAGCAAAGAAGCAACCAGCCCCAGACTGACTGTGATCTCTGTGTGCACTTAAGGGAACTTGTACTTTACTGTGTGTATTAGTTATCCTTTTCTCTTCTATGAGATGACCTCCCTGGTGTTAGTGGTGAGGATTGAGTCTCCTTGATTGCTGGGCCAGGACATGGGCGTCACAAGTGTTTGGCAGTGGTGAAATCTACTTCACATACTAATTGACTTGTAGTGGTGTGGATAGAGGGAATTCCTGTAGCTTATGTACAGTGATCTCTAAAAGTGTTTTGTATTCTAAAACAGCCACACAGTGTATACTCAGTGTTCAGATCACAATTGTTTTATTTCTTTTGTTAGCTTAGTGTTAGTCAGGGTGAGCAGGCAGCATGTCAGCAGAGGAGTATGGAAAGCTGACAAGGAGCTAGCTGGTGGAGATGTGCCAGGCTAGGGGGTGGTGCATGGAAACCTGACTAAAGCAGACCTGATTGCAGCCTTGGTTACAGCTGCTTCAGAAAGCAGCCTGGAGGACAATCAGACTGACAGTGGAGATATAATATCCTCAGAGAATGGACAGCTAAACCTTTATGCAGTGGACTTCAAAATCCAGCTGGAGCGAAAGAGACTTGAGTTGGAGGCCAGGCATATGGAACTAGAAGCAGCCGAGAAAATGAGGAGTCTACAAGCTGAGGAAAATGAATGGCAGAGGAGGCATGTGAGGGAAATGCTGACTCTTCGCCAGAGACATGGAGGTAATGGGGAAGGGAGTAACTGGACCCCAGAAGCACAAAAGGTCAGTAAATTTCTTCCACAGTTTAAAGAGGGGGATAATTTTGATAGCTTCATTCATATGTTTGAGCGGGTATGTAAGCAGTATGAAGTTGACAAAGGGCTCTGGGTATGGTTCCTGACCCCCTTACTCCATGGTAAAGCTGTAACTTCTTTAGCAAAAATGCATGACACTGACTGTTTTGATTATGCTGCTGTAAAAATACACTTGTTGGAATGTTTTAAGCTAACACCTGAAATGTATAGGAAAAGGTTTTGTGAGCATAGACGCAAGGCAGATGAAAATGTATGTGAATATGTTGCTGAACTGAGCACTTATTTTCATAGCTGGGTGAGTGGATGTCAGGTCACCACTTTTAAAGGACTGGCAGACCTTTTGGTAAGGGAACAAGCCCTTAGCACTTTGCTTGAGGACATGAGGATCTGGTTAGCTGATAGACAGTGTGCTACTGCAGAGGAATTGGGGAAGAAGAGAGACCTATACCTAGCAAGCAGGGCAGCCCTGCACAGGAAAGGGACCCCCAGTACTGCTTATGGGGCCAAAGAAACCCATGGTGGGCAGCACAGACTGCCCCAACAGAATCCGCCAATAGCAGTGGAAGCCTCTAGTCCAGGTACATGTCCAGGAGCTAGGGTTAAATGTTTTGAATGCAACCAGTAGGGTCATGTGGCATACAGATGTCCATGGAGGCAGGATGGAGAACCAAAGGTGAGGGAGCCAGTAAGTGGGAAAGACAAAATGCCAACAGTAGGTTGTCTTGAGACAACAGGGGTATGGAACTACCATCCTGCAGATGTCATGAGAGGGAAGGATTTGGATGAGGCAGTACTATGTACTTATGCAGTTACATGCAGTGAGGCTAGGAGACAAGTATGTGGGTCTGGTAGCCTGGAGGAGACCCAGACAGACTGCATACTTGCAGCCAGGACTGCTGAGGTGGTTACTTCAGGGAGTGAGCTATGCTGTAGCAGTGAGACTGAATGTGAGCCACAGCTGCTTGTGGGTACTGATGTTCCCTTGGACAGGGTAACTGCAAAGGTAGAGGTGAGTAGTAGTACCCAGGCTGGCAGTGAGGCACCACTGTCAGAGGATGCCAGATGTCCTGTGTGTGGGGGGGTTGGGAAGGGTTACAAGGAGAGACTTGAGATAGGCTCAGCTCTCAGACCCTACATTGCAAGGCCTGAGGCATGTAGCTAGGGAGGCACCTGATTCTCAAGGGAAGGGGGAATCTGTATACTGGAACAAAGGGTTACTGTACAGAGAGTGGACCCCTGAGGGAGGGCTAGAAGGTGAGAGAGTACAGCAATTGGTAGTGCCTAGAGCTTACCATCTGGTGCTTCTAGCCATAGCCCATGATATTTCCACTGCAGGTCATATGGGCATAGAACGTACAAAGAGGCATATTATGCAGAACTTCTATTGACCTGGAATTTCCAGAGATGTAACAGGGTACTGCAGGGCCTGTGAGCAGTGCCAAAAGGTAGGCAAGGCAGGAGACAAGGTGAGAGCTCCTTTGATGCCTTTGCCTGTGGTTGAGGAGCCATTATCGAGGGTAGCTATGGATATTGTGGGTCCTCTGAGTACCCCAAGTTCCAAAGGGAAAAAGTATATCCTAGTGATTGTAGATTATGCTACACAATACCACGAGGCAGTGGCTTTGTCCTCCATTGAGGCCAAGAAGTTGGCAAATGCTTTGCTAGAGATTTTCAGCAGGGTAGGTTTCCCAAAGGAAATACTGTCTGACAGAGGTGCCAATTTTATGTCAGACCTGCTGGCTTGTCTGTGGAAGTCCTGTGGGGTGAAGCACATGAAGACCACCCCCTACCATCCCCACACTAATGGTCTTGTTGACAGGTTAATCTCTACAATCAAGTCCATGCTACAGGCATTTGCAGATCAATTTAAGAGGGAGTGGAACAAATATTTGCCCCATTTGTTGTTTGCTTACAGAGAGGTTCAACAGGAATTCACATGTTTTTCACCCTTTGAGTTGCTGTATGGGCATAGGGTGAGGGGACCTCTAGATTTAATTTGAGATGAGTGGGAAGGTGAGCGTGAGTCTCACAAGGAGTCTGTTGTGGCATATGTCCTGAACCTCAGGACAAGGCTCAGGGAACTCATGGGCCTGGCCCAGGAGAACCTGGCAGAAGCCCAACAAAAGAAAAGGGTGTGGTATGACAGGAATGCATGAGCTAGAGTGTATGCTGTAGGGCAGCAGGTGATGGTTCTCATTCCTGTCAGACACAACAAGTTGCAGGCAGCTTGGGAGGGACACTACAAGTTGGTAAGAAAGGTAAGTGATGTTAACTACATGGTGGAAGTGCTAGGCAGATAGCAGGGGCACAAGTTGTACCATGTTAGCATGATGAAACCTTACCATGATAGGGAGGCCCTTGTGCTGATCATTTGCAGTGGATTGCAAGAGGAGTCTGAGAGAGATCTTGTGACTGATCTCATCAGTGAGGCTTGGGCTGACACCTCAGTGAAAGGGGTAGCAATGTCCAAGCAGCTATCTCCTACCCAGGCTTGAGAAATCCAAGCAGTGTTGCAGGAGTTTGGGGGCATGTTCACTGGGAAACCAGGGAGCACCCACCTGGTGCAGCACAAGGTGGATACAGGACCCTAAAGGCCTATCAGGCAGGCCCCTTATAGGATGCCTGAGAGAGTCCAAAAGACTCTGAGGGAAGAGGTACAGGAGATGTTGGAGCTAGGGGTGATTCAGAAGTCCAACAGTCCCTGGACCTCACCAGTGGTACTGGTGCCAAAGAAGGATGGCAGCACCAGGTTCTGTGTGGATTACAGGAAATTAAATAGTCACACAGAGGCAGCTGCTTGCCCCATGCCTAGGACAGATGAGGCCCTAGAGCAGCTGGGTGGGGCTAAGTATCTTACAACCATTGATCTTACCAAGGGTTACTGGCAGGTGCCCTTGACTCCCAGTGCTAGAGAGAAGTCAGCCTTTGTGACTCCTTTTGGCTTGTATGAGTTCACAAAGATGCCCTTTGGGATGAAGAATGCCCCAGTGACTTTCCAGAGGCTGGTAGATCATATCTAAGCAGGAGCAGGAGGGTTTGCCCTTCCTAACATGGATGATATTGCTATCTACAGCCATTCCTGGCAAGAGCACCTTCAGCATGTCAGGGAGGTGCTGGGCAGACTACAGAGGGCAGGGTTGACCATTAAGCTGAACAAGTGTCACGTAGGTATGGCAGAGGTCCCCTACCTAGGACATAGAGTGGGGAGTGGTAAGATAAGGTCAGAATCTGCCAAAGTGGAAGCAATTCAGGCATGGCCTGCACCTGTTACCAAAAAGCAGGTGAGGGAATTCTTGGGGACAGCAGTGTACTACAGAAAGTTCATTCCCAATTATAGTACCATAGCTGCTCCCCTCACAGACCTGACAAGGAAGAACAGACCAGATAAGGTAGTGTGGACCCCAGCATGTGAGCAGGCATTTCAGAAGCTTAAGGAAGCTTTGGGAGGACCCCCTGTGTTAGCCAGTCCAGACTACAGCAAAAACTTTGTTGTGCAGGTAGATGCTTCATACTATGGGGTGGGGACTGTACTTAGCCAGATTTCTTCAGAGGGAGAAGAACACCCAGTGGTTTATCTCAGTTGTAGGCTCCAACCCAGGGAGGAATGCTATGCAGCAGTAGAAAAGGAATGTCTATCCATAGTGTGGGCACTACAAAAACTTCAGCCTTATCTGTATGGAAGAAAATTCACTGTGATGACAGATCACAACCCTCTATGATGGTTAAACAGAGCCAGTCAGCAAAATGGCAAGTTGCTAAGATGGAGTCTGGGGTTGTAAGTATTTGATATGTCAGTGCAGCACTGCAGTGGGACTAGCAATGCCAATGCAGATGGGCTCTCAAGACAGGGAATGGGGTGAGGTACACCCGGATAGACCTGACACTCTTAAGCGATGTTTCTCAAGGGGCACTTGAAAAACTTGCTTGAGTTCCCCGGAGGGAGAAGAGATGTGATGATTGAGGAGAGATGGGCAAAGGCTGCCAGCCTAGTCAAATAGAATTTGATATATAATTATAGCATTTGTAAATAAATGTAAAATACAGGTATGTTTCTTGAGTGTAAATTATACCGTGAAATGTGGAACTGCAAAATATGTGACAAAATTGCACTCTACCGGCCCAGTGAAGCATGTTGTGACCCTTTCATGTTAGAATTCGGCTCCACTGCATCTGGATGAAGGTTTCATGCCCATTGTTTTAAGGCTAAAGTTTATGACCAGAATTTAGATGTGGAATGTGCTTTATTGCTCTGGTTTCTGTTAGAATATACATGTGAAATGCCTTGTATTGTTGTAAGTTTCTGAGCAGGTGTTAGATTGCTAAATAATGCAATTTGTGGCCTGAGAACTCAGACCAGGTGGTAAGATGATGCAATATGAATACTGGGAAAACCTAAGTGTCAAAAGTGATGTAATTTGGGAGAGCCTTAGAGACATGTTTGTTAGTAATGTTTAAATACTGTTTCTCACAAGAGACTGGAGAGCATTTTGATCTTGGATATAACTGCCTAAGCTCACATGTAAGTTTCTAGCACTGTATTTCTTGAAGGAATAGTTAAAGCTAGTAAAGATTAATTAGGTATTTTTCTTTGAAATCAGACCTGTCCTACTCTATTATTTTAAGTTTCTGTGTGATCTCTGAACTCTTAGATATCTCTGTGGTGTAGAAGTTTTGTCTTGTGTTTTAATTATTTATTATTAAATATTTTAAAACCTTCTACCTGTGGCTAGTTTGTGTATAGATAAGCTCTAGAGTACATTGCATATTTATAGAGGTTATTGTAATAGACCACTCTAAAGTAAGCCTTGACTGTTAGTCATACTACCATTGGATTATAATATTGCACAGTAATAATTGGACACCCTTTTAAGGGCCTTTTAGCTGATATTATTAGCTGGGTGGTGGCAGTAATTGCTACCATATAGTCTGGGTAAAGGGGCACAGCTGGAGAATCTGTGTCAGCCTTTCCCAGGAGTGTCTGTGAAGCTGTATAAATACTTATCAAGTGTGTGTTGTGACAACTACTTGGCAGGGACATGAAGCACTGGTTGGACAGACAGTGTACTTGACGTTCTAGCTTGCCCAGCAAGGCTGAGACCTAGACCCTATAAGCTGTGCCAGTGGGGAGTCTTATTGGGGACCTGGTGAGCAAAGGAGCAACCAGCCCCAGACTGACTGTGATCTCTGTGTGCACTTAAGGGAAATTGTACTTTACTGTGTGTATTACTTATCCTTTTCTCTTCTATGAGACGACCTCCCTGGTGTAAGTGGTGAGGATTGAGGCTCCTTGATTGCTGGGCCAGGGCACGAGCATCACACCACCCATAGTGACTTCAGCAGTTGTGTAGTATCAGAGATTACAAGAGGAAGTGATGTAAATGAGCAGTTAACTCCTATAAGTTGTGAGCAGCGTAATGTCTCTAATTTCTTCAAAAAGCAACAAAATAGACAGCAAAATGCGCCAGTAGCATTTCCTTTTCAGCTAAACCTTCCGGATAAGGTAGGAAGCTTGCAAAGAGCTCAACAAAGAGGGAGGTCCATGCAGCACTGAACACACAGCATTACAAATGGGACAAAAAGGAAAAACAGCAGTCCAACTCAACTGAGCAAGACTGCTCGACATTAATGCACAAAGATAAATGTACTGTCAATTTATCTAATTATCAGTTAACTAAATTACATTTATCTGTGTTGGGAAAGGGACTGAAATTTATCCCAATAAGTAGTGATGATATTGTAAAGGCGCTAACAGACTTGAAACTGTTTTTGCTAAATTTAAGCTTAAAGATGATTTTTGGAACAGATACAGCACAAAAAAAGAATGTTTGTAAGAAATTAAGTACATTTATACCAGTATGTTGTCCATTATTTGTGGCATTTAGTAATGTCTGTGAAAGTGAACTGAGTATTATATTCTAGAAGTAATAAAAAACATTATAACTTGACATATGCAGAAAATATAGCCCTTAAACAGAAAGTGATGACAGCATTATTATAAAGCAAGCCGATAAATGGGCTGCCACTGTAATAATGGACAGAGTAAAATATATGGCATCTTTAAATTAAATGGTACGGGATACAGAGACCTTTAGAAAAATAACTTTTTTAGATGTGAAAATACTTATTTCTGAAATAAATATGGCCATTTATGTATTACAATTGATGAATGATATAAATGTGGAATTGTTTAATTATTTGTCTGTCCTATGCCCTAGAATAACACAGATATATGGTATTCCTAAAATACATAAAGATGTGTTTAAACCCCCCCCCCCCCCTTAAGAGATCAGTAGTCTCAGGGGATGGTTGGATAACTGAGCCCATTTCTATGGATTTGCAAAAACAGTTGAAAATATATCTAGAGAAATGTCCTAGTATTTTGAAAGATACAACGGATTTTTTTGTATAAGATGAAAGAGTGGTATGTCAAACATCGAGAGATAGATTATGTTTTTGCTACACTGGACATTATGTCCCTATTTACAGTAATACCAAACAGATATGGAATAGATGCTAAATGAGACTAAGTGTGGAAGCAGGCCTACAGGCCAGATACATAGAAACTGTTTGTAGACTATTAGAATTAAAACTAACTAAAAACATTTTCTTGTTTGACAATGAACCTTAGTTGCAGTTGGCAGGTGTGGCCATGGGTACTCCCATGCCCAACACTTATGCTAATTTAGTACTATATGAATGAGAGAAGAAATTCATTTATAGTAAACAAAATGCTTTGAATAGTAATGTTATATTTTACCAAAGGTTTGTAGATGACTGCTTTCTTGTTTGGAAAGGTACATTACAAGAGTTAAATACATACATTGCTTATCTTAACTCTACTACCAGCTTTATAAAGTTTAAATGGAGAGTTCAAATGAAAAGATAGTTTTCTTAGATGTAGAGATAAGAAAAATAGAAGGAAGAATAGAAACTAGGATACATAAGAAAGATGTTCAAGCAAACCACTATGTAAATAGGCATAGTATGCATGCACCTCATGTATTCACAGGGGTACTAAGAGCACAGTTGACTACATTAAGTAGACTTAATACAGAAGATGAGATTTTTAGACAATAGGCAGAAGATATGATGCAAGAATTTTATGAAAGTGGATATGATTTAGGAAAGGTGAAAGAGGTTTATGAGGAAGTCTGTGATCAAAGACATCATACTAGTATTAAACCTATATTCTTGGATAGTAATGTTAATGTACTATTAACACAGAAGAACAAAAATGATAAAATAAGGTATTTAACTACTTATAATATAAAAACTGCTGAAGTAAAGAAAATCATAGAAAGAAATTGAATGATTTTGATGCCAATGCCTGACTTACAACAAATGTGTGGCAATAGACCATTTTTGCTTACAGAAATCAAAATAATTTAAAGAGAAGGTTGTGCTACAAGGACTTTAAACAAACTGGCCGCATAAAAATGTTTTTAGTAAATCAGGTACTACAAAATGTTTAAACTGCAGTTGTATGGATATTTACACAGAGAATAACATTTTTTAAACACCCCACAACTAATAAAGAATATATGTTTGGTTGTTCAGCAAATTGTAATACTACTAATGTTGTTTACTTAGCTACTTGTACTTCATGTTCATCATTCTATGTCGGAAAAACTATAAGGAGATTAATAGAACGTATTGTTGAACATAAGTCTGATATTAGAAGAAACATCACAACTAATGCATTAAGTAAACACATTTCTGAAAAAGGTCAAGAACATCAATTTAAATTCAGAGTTATTGATGTAGCATGTTAGTAATTGGGGTGGTAACATTAACAATATTGTTGAACTTAAAGAGTGTTACTGGATAGTTAGGTTACAGGCAGATTCTTTACCTCATTTAAATAATGCTGTTAGCTTGAAGCCCATTTTAGTAAATCAACAGGCAGAAAATGTATAGTTTTATGTATAAGTTTATATATATGTGTATGATATGTGGATATATATTTATATATGAATTTTTAATGATTTTATATAACTGTTTTACATATACATACGCATTGTTACAAAGTGTATATTGTAATATGTGGTGGGGGTATCATTATTATTCTGTGATAGGCTGGCTGTAATCATGTGATTTTTAAGAACTCCTATTTAAACATTGTATTTTTTTACTTTCATGATAGTAGCACTGACAAAAGCTTTGCAATAAACGTTTTTTGTCTTTTGGCATTGGATTCTTGAGTCTGAAATCTACTACTGTTTTTTCACTCCATTTATTACAGTGCAGACTATTTTTGTGTCAGATAGTACCATCCCCTTCACCAACAAATTCAAGTACCTATGTAATACCCTGAACAACACAATGTGTTAGAAGAGATAATACACAAAGCAGTAAAACATACAATATTATGCTGTGATAATTATGCTATGTATAACACTTTCTAACATCTAATATCAGAACCAAGTTGGCGCTATCTTAGTCATCTCTTGAAGTATCTGTAAATCCCAATCTCAGCAGTATATTACAGAACCTGCTCTGACCATCATTCAGAACATTAGGTACTCTACCACCACCTGTGAAATGCCAAGAGATACCTTCTACCAAAAATAAATTCCCTCTCCCAGAACAAGTTCAGCAATACTACCCGAAAAAGGCCTGCAGTCATCCCACACCAAGTAGATTCAAACCAAGAGAGACTGCAACTCACATGGAGACACAATATTCGGAACTGCAACAGTCAAATACAAAATAAATAGCCAATATTAATTATAAACTGCAAAAGCGTTGATATTTACAAAAAAATAACTACATGCAGTCTCCGGAGTAACTACCAGTGTTAGCAGTCCCACAGAAAGTAAACTACCTACATTCCTGTGCAATCAGGACAAGATATATAAATATGTACCATATGTTGACTGCAACACAATGGTGCAGCAGATAGTGTTGCCACCTCACATCAAGACGTTCTCCAGTTCAGTTCATAACTTCAAAGGTTCATAGTTATATCCTAAGCTAATGACCACCATGGTCTTTAACAGCCTAGCCATCAATCCAACCCAGTTACATCCTTGTGTATCACAGCCTTTTATTAGGAGGGGTGTGTTAGTTAGGAAATTTCTAGATGCTGTGGGGGGGTATGCTTGTTTGGGCTTTATTTACTGTCTGGCTCTGTCTAGCAGAGACATGAGGGCCAGACCCAGAGGGAATTTCCAATTTCCCATCTATTGATCAAGGTCACACTTAAATAGGATTAGGGATGGACTCTGCTTCACATGGATGGGGAGCCTGTTCCAGAGTATGGGGATCCTCTGAGACACACATCTGTCTCATCAAAAATGTCTTATTTAAATCAAAAACAAAATTTAAATCCTTGTATCTAGTGATTCCAATGCTGTTCATTTTCTAGATGTGTAAAAGATCCATCAAAGCTGGATCTGTGGATGCCTTGTATGTCAGGTATTGATAGCCTCTTAGTAACCTATATGAGAAAAAGTATAGAGAGAGTGCTTTAAGGCAATCCATATAGGACAATGTGCTTATACCCTGGATTTTCCTGGTAAGGAACCTTTGTGGGCTGTTCATAGGTTCATTTATGGGCTGTTCATAGGTTCATTGGCTGTTACTAGGCTAACAACTACTAGGGCCCTTACAAGCCTAGCCACGTACCCCAAACCACTTGGGTTCCAAGTATCATATGTATCATATGGGAGAGCGTATTAGTAGGCAGGTAGCTAAGGATTTCTGTTGAGAGGGGGTCAGTTAAGATAATACTTTTTTTATTGACAGCCTCTGTCCATGAAAGACATGGAGGCCTGACCAGGGGTAAATTTACAATTTCCCACACAACTGTCAAGGTTTTGTTTGAATAAGGTCAGGGATGAACTCTGTTTTACATGGATGGGGGAAACTATTCCACAGTGTGGGGATTCTTTGGGACACATATCTGTTTCTCCAGCTTGTTCTGTTTATGTCACAAGCAAAGTTCAGATCCCTGGATCTAGCATTTCTTGTGTTGTTCGTTTTCCACATGTGCAACAGTTCCATCAGGGCTGGGTCTGAGGCAGCCTTGTAAGTCAGACAAAGATCCCCTCTCAACAGCCTGTAGGAGCCTGAATACAGAGACATAGCCTTTAGGGGATCAGTGTAAGGCAGGGTGTTCATGCCCTGAATTCTCCTGGTGAGAAACCATTTTGGGCATTCCAACTGTTGCAAGTGTCTGGTTAGATGCATGCCAAAAGGGGCAGTGTATTCAATGATAGGTCTGATAAGGGCCATGTAGAGTGGTACTATAATAATTTCCTTGGACCTGGATGTCATACTATTACCTATAAGTTGGAAAACATAGAATGATGCTCTTATCATCTTAGCCAGATGTTGGCCAACGGCCGGATTGCTGTCTATATATGTTCCTAGATCCCTTACTATTGGATTGACTCTTAGGGGCATTGTATCAATAGAGTAATTAACTTAAACTGACAGTTTCTCAAGGGGCATTATAATGCATTTGTGGCACTGGTTTTTAGGCAATGGATACCAGTCATCTGTCTGTGTTAAACTCACTTGCAAGATGTTTGTGTCTTGGGAGGAATCTATAATAGCTCCCAGTTTACAGTCATCTGTGAACTTGATGAGCCTGAGGCCTTTAACAATAGCCTTGACTTCAGAGAAGTAGATGCCAAACAGGAGCAGACCAGCACAGAGCCCTAGGGTACTCCACTGGTGACCAGTCTCTCGGTGGAGGTGGTCTCACTGATTTTGACTTCTTGGGTCCTATCTGTGAGCCACCAGCAACTGAGTGAGTTATATAAGGGTTTATGCTTAGCTCAGAGAACTTGTCAGTGATGTCTGAATGGGGTATTGTATCAAATGAATTAGCCAGGTCAGGATACACAGTATGCATTGTTTTACCCTTGTCCTTTACCTTGGTGACCCTCTCGAAGAAGCCTATCAGGTTAAGTAGGCATGACCATCCCTTAACAAACCAAATTGGGATGGCTCCAGTATCTGTAGGTTGCCAATGTCCTTGTTTATCATTTCTATGATAACTTGTTCCATGGCTTTGCATATTAGGCTTGTTAGACTGATGTGTCTGTAATTCCCTGGGTCAGTTGATGCTCTGTCCTTGTGGAGGAGAATGACTACTGTGATCCTCCATTTACTTGAAATGTAGCCGGTTTTGAGGTTGTAGTTGAAGAGTACCTCAAGTGGTCCTGATAGGTCATGTTTTAGACTGTTCATGAGGCAACCGCTGATGTAGGGATCTATAGAGATTTTAGGGAATGCTGTCAGCACCTGGTCACTGCTGATAACTGGGGAAAGTATGTTGGAGGCGACTTCTCCTGGTGAAGTTGGGGAAGTGGGGGGTGAAGTATGAGCTGAATTTATCAGCCTGTAGATTTTATTATGTCACCCTGATAAGTGTAAATGGTACCATTCACCACGAGTTCAGTACATTGTTGTGAATTACTTCTAAGGTTCTGGACATAGAAGAAAGCCATCTGATTGTCCTTAGCCTGAGAGGCTATATTGACCTCATATTTGGCCTTGCTGGACTTAATTAGACCTTTTAGTTTCTTATTTGGTTTTATAATAGAGAACTTGTCTTTAAGGGAGTTACTTTTCCTGATTTTTGGCTATGAGTTTTCTTCTTTTATTATATACCCTGTTTAGGTGAAGATTTCATCAGTGGAGTTTTTTCTAATGTACGTTTTGCATTTATTTCTGGTAGATACAGCAGCCTCTATACAGCCATTCATGTTTGTATAGTGACTTGGTGAATAATTCTACATATGTAGTTATGGTCTCAGGGATGGAAGAGCCTTGAATTTTGGCAAACTATCACTTAATAGGATGTAATTTGCCTTTGAATAGTTCTTGTTACTGGTTTAACTGGATTTTCTGGGTTGATTTTTACTGGAAAAATGAGACAGCTTTGTGATCTGACCTCACTAGTGTGGATGTGACATGAGGGGGAGGGGTTACAACACTCTCCCGTGTTAGTGAGTACCATATCTAGTATGTTGGGTTCTCTGGTTGGAGTCTGCACTATCTGTTCCAGGGTGCCTGTGTTAATAAAGTTCAGGAAGCATTTTGTCCATGTGAGTTTGAGGAAGTGTACATTTCCCAGTCTATAGAAGGGTCGTTAAAGTCACTCATGAATAGGGTGTTTGGTTGGATGTTGAGCACCTCTAGTAGGATTACGTAGGAGCTGTGAGACTCTAAGGGCATAGATGGTGACCTATAGCTAGCCATGATATGGTGAGGCACCTTACCTATGGTGCCTTGCATGTGGATGAGCTCCATGGTATCATCCTGTTTAACCAACCTGGAGGTATGTTTGTTTTTAACATAGGTTGAAACACCTCCACCTTTGGCCCCAGTCTGTGCTGTTGTTATTGGTCTAAATGTGTGGAAGGCACTGTAGCCTTGCACTTCTGGAATACTTTCTACAGTTTTAAACCAAGTCTCAGTCATAGTAAAAATGAATATATTCCACAGAGTGAATCAGCTTAAAGGGTATGTAGTTTTTTTGTTTAAGCTCTGAGCACTGAGCAATAACACATTAAGGTTGTAGACATTTTCACTATGTTGGTAGTTTTGTCTTTTTAACTAAAGAAAACAAGGCACAGAAACACGACTGAAAGCATAAAAAGTTTAATAAGGTAAGTGCTTTCACACCAAATACTAGTGCTTCATCAGACCATATAAAACCTACATCAGCAAACGCTTTTAATACACTCACATTGATTCAAAACAGCCAATGAAAATCAAGGAAAGGTAAAAACCTAACATCAGCTTGTATTATTTAAAGAGACATCATGCTTTTAATACAGGCTTAATAGAAACCCTGTCATTTTAGACCTGGGTATTTATCAGCTTGCCATAATAAAGTCCAATGCAAGTCTCTGGTTTCAGTAAAGTTTTTAACATCACTACCACATACATTTTCAGAAATAAGCTCACCAGCTTGAAATCTAAAATCATGTTCATTCACATTCTCCATACAATGTCTGGCTAGTGCATTCTTTGTGTCCCCATTCCTAATATAAATATATATGTTATCTTTGTATGTTGATATCTATACCAAATGATTGTAGCCCCCCAAACATCTCTAACGCCCAGGTGAGAACTGCTCTCTCCAAGGCAAAGAACACAGCATCCATGGGACCTGATGGTGTCCCCGGCTGTGTGCTCCATGAACTCAACGCGGAATTAAACCCACAGTTAGGACAGCTGTATAATCTTAGTCTCACCTCCGGATACGCACTCCAGGAGTGGCACAGCGACTGTGGTCCCACTCCACAAAGACGGTGCCTCCACCGACCCTGGAAATTACCGTCCCATTAGCTTGACAAGCCTTATCTGCAAAGCCATGGAGAGGATCATAATGGATCTCATAAATAAAGACATAGGGAACTTGCAGACTTTGGATCCAACCCAGTTTGGCTTTGTCAAAGGCAGATCATGCCTTTTAAACTTGGTTGACTTTTTCGAAACAGTCACCAAGGCCATTGACGAGGGAAAGGCAGTCCATACAGCCTACCTAGACCTGGCGAAGGCTTTTGATACAACACCTCACTCGGGTATCATTGAAAAACTCATCAACTTAAATGTAAACCCATACATTACAAGATGGGTTGCAAACTGGCTGAGTGACAGAACCCACAGGGTCAGAGTTGCTGGCGCCATGTCAGACTCAAAGCCTGTCACAAGTGGTGTCCCACAGGGCTCAGTCCTGGGCCCACTCTTGTTTGGCATCTACTTTTCTGAAGTACAAGCAAACACAGGAGGGTTATGGCTGACAAAGTTTGCAGATGACTGCAAACTGGGCACCGTAATTGAAAACACATCCAACACAGATATCCTTCAGAAGGGTCTCACAGAAACGGATAACTGGTGCCAGAGCCATGGCCTAAAGTTAAATGCCAAGAAATGCATAGTCATACCCTTCGGGAAAAATAAGGTTACCCCTAGCTACCATATAGGTGGCAATCCCCTGAACACAGAAGAAGTTATTAGGGACCTGGGAACCCAGGTTGACAGTAGCCTTTCATTCGACACTCATATTGCTAAATTAGTTAGGAAGACCTTCTACATTGCCCACCTTATCATGAAGGGAT
Source organism: Protopterus annectens (assembly GCF_019279795.1). Classification (NCBI taxonomy): domain Eukaryota; kingdom Metazoa; phylum Chordata; order Ceratodontiformes; family Protopteridae; genus Protopterus; species Protopterus annectens. The sequence continues at coordinate 372,665,398 of NC_056726.1, read as the reverse complement.
TCACATCTAGATCAAGGGAAGTCATAGTCTCCCTATACTCATCACTCATCAGACCAATGATTGAGTACAATGCCCCATTCAGAATGTATCTGACCCGACACTTGCAGCAGCTGGAGAGGCCACAAAAGTTCCTCACCAAAAGGATAAAGGGTCTCAAAAATCTGTCTTATGCTGCCCGACTGAAAGAACTCCAGTTATATTCAGTTGCTTACCGCTTGCTCAGAGGTGACCTATGCCTGACATACAAGGCCATGTCAAACCCAGATTTGATGAACATGCTTCATCTCAAAAAATCTAGATCCCTCAGAGCCACAAGGGCAGGAGACTTAAACCTCGACACGGTTATTAATAGGACGTGCTGGAGGGATAGATTCATCACCCAAAGACTCCCTATGCTGTGGAACAAAATCCCGGTTTATGTGAGGCAGAGCACCTCGCTGGCCTTGTTCAAGAGGAATCTTGACCAATGGATGGGAGATCGCAGATACACCCCAAGGGTTACCTCAGTGTCACTGCTCGACAGAGGCACAGCAAAATAATGGGCATAGTTTCTCCAAACTAAAGGGGTGGCGTAAGCCACAAAACTATGGGCTAGGCTTATAAATGCCCTCGGGCAGATAGCCTAGTATGAACCTATGAACCTATGAACCTATGTTCCCTGACTGTTGAGATTATTTCTGAAAATGTACGTGGTGGTGATGATAAAATGCAGAGTGTGAGTGTGCATGCAAGTATGTTGCATGGAAGAACCCCGGTGGCAGGGCTAGTCATCCAGCTGCATGAACATTGGCATTAGATGATTGTCACTGTTGAAGTGACATCCTGACCCCATGTCCAAAAAAATGGGAAAAAGGGGACGTGGATGGATGGGTGGATACTGACTGCTAGGAAAGTACTGCCTTCAGAACAATAATGATAACATGGAAATGTATATAAAGTCTGAATAAATTGTGGGTGGATTATTGTAAAGTATTGCTATGACTGCCTCTCTATATACAGAGAATTATTTGACTTTGTGGTTCTATTTGCCTATGTAAAATTAATATCTGTAACCAGTGTTTATATATATGAATTATTTTATTATCATGGTTACATATATAAGATTGTTAGAGCTGTTGTCTCTGGGCCTCAACTGATAGTGTGTCTCAACTCAGCGGACACCCCAGTAATATGCGTACATGAATGCATGCATGCATGCATACATACATACATACAAGCATACATAAACAAATAAATAAAAGAGAAGTCATGCCTGTTGCATTTATCTGCAATCATTCATTACATCCATGTATTTGCCAGCAGCTAACAAACAAATAGAAACTAACATCAGCACAATGAAACCAAAATTAACTTTATTTCAAAACCTGGACTAGTTCTAAACTATTTTACATTATTATCAAAGCTACAGCATGTTCTGCGTTTTGACTTTCTGAAGGGCAGACCTGCACTGTGACTTTAGGAGGTGACATAAACTGAGCTTTGTACTGAAATTTGTCATACAGGCAGTGTGTTCAGTTATAAAGTGACTCATAACTTTTAGAGCTTCCTTATTTGGCATGATGTTGACTGAAGCCAAAACTGATTCAGCTTTTCAGATTACCGATGTCTGAAATTGTGATGGCACTCCTTTGTCAAGTGGCTATATGTAACACTGATACCTTAAAGTGACAGTAACTCATTTCAGTAAATAAACTAAGGGTATGTATTACTGCATATTATACAATGCCATCTCTGCAAAGATGAGAAATGTGTATGCTGATTGGCCAATCCAACCAGCATGCACAATGTAAATCCAAAGTAACCTAAGTAAGAAGTCCGGCCGCTAAGGAATCCTACATCCCCGACTTCAGGTAAACTAAATCTTGGCCTTGGGCGTTAACGGGGCAGCAGGCAAAATGACTGGTTCTTATTCTTCCACTATTGCTAGGTTTTCTGACAGGCAAAAGAGGGTCCCTAGTGAAAAGGACAAGGAGAGGAAATTAAGTGTGAGCCAGTCATCACTGGAAGCATGCTATGCCATCCTTTACAGATGAGAAGCTACAGTAATGTTTCTTTTATTTGCTTTCTGCTTCAAAGTAGGCAAGGAGCTAAGGTATTTTGTTACAAAGAAAAGACATGAGTATGACTCAAATGTGGAGCATACCCTCAAGTTTCTTGATCCTGATGCCTGCGTTTCAGTATATGCAGTAGATCTTGTAAATGTTCAGATAGCTAGTTGCTAACTTCACTGTGTGGCCATCAGCAGATGAGCACACTAGGCAAGCTGTTTATTTCCTAATAAAAGAGAGCAACAGGGATGCAGTCAAAATAGTAATGAATAAGCATAACAATAACAGCAGAGATATAACAAATGACTGTGGGCAGTTAACTTGAACCCCACATTTTGCCTGCTGCCCCATTAACGGAAAAGTACCATAATGTTTTAACTGATATCCATGGTAAATATAAAAAAGTCTTTTTTATAAGTAAAATCAGCATATTTAAACCATTCTATGACCTTTCTACTTAAAGTTGTTAGTGAGCTGTTAGTATGTGTTTCACATTTTGCCCATTTGTTCCACATTATGTGGGCTAGTGTTCCTCATTTTGCAGATGGAAGTTTGAGAGCTATGCCTACGGAAAGAGGAAAATGAACATCTGAAAAAAACACATTATTCGTTTTTATGCAATGTCACCTCCTATTGTTTGCAATATAATTCTCAGAAGTTCAAGACAAAACAGCGGGGCTGTGGCTGACTAAGTTAAAGTGTGGACTATTTTAACTCACAAAAAGTGGAAGAATACAAAGTAAAGCAAACAAAAACCTAAATAACAACAACACAAACATAACACAACACAAACCTAACATTGTATTCGCCCTCATGACCAAACCATGCCAACCATGGGTAAATCCAGCATTACCCACACCCAGCCATGGGTTATTGCTATATTTCTACATTTATTATGCACTTGAGTTTACTCTAAATGATTGGAGGATTCGCTAGAAATAAAGGTTTGTTATTGTGTATGCAACTCAATGGAAATGTCAGTTGAATTAAAGGACGTTTTGAGAAGACTC